>NW_027111745.1:4193-5031 GCF_000696795.3 Halyomorpha halys
AACCTCCTAGCTTTTTTTTAATATTCTTATAATATTTTATTTATTTCACTGAGAATAAAACTATTTAGAGTGAAAATACGTAGTTGTTATTTCGGTATTAAAAGGATATGTCTTAAGAAAAGAAAAAAGTAGTTTAATTATTTGCAGGCTAAGAGCCAAGGCGTTACACGAACGAACATCAGAGAGCGCTTTTATTAACAGAAAAGAAAGAATAAAAAAACTATAAGGAAGATGATGGAGGCAGTTAGTGCTGTTATAGCCGGTAGGACTAATATCACTAACGACATTACGGAATATTGTTAGTATATATTTTTATCTCGCTTATTGTTGAGTGCATTGAATACAGTGAGCAGGGGTTTAGCAGCAATGGACCAGTTTAAGAGGCTTCGCGTCGGCATTTTATTGGCAAAAATGAAAAGTTGGATTATTAATAACTGAACTTTCAGGGTTGGGGTTATCGATTTCTTGCCAGAGGAATGGGATATTATATTCAGCACGATAACACTCTTCACTATTCGAAGCATTGTTATTTCAGGTTTATATCCAGTTCCTATTATACAAAATAATACGGGCATTTCGAGTAATCGGCAATGTGAACATCATATCCACGCCCGAGAGCCAATCTAACGATACTAACTGAATTTGTTTTTTTTTAAAAATTATTTATTGTTATTTACAACTGTATAAAATATATACAACAAGTAAATTTCCTGTAGGTGACATAGTGACATGATACAAGCATGTGGAGAATCTACCCATTGATAGAACTCCAATAATATTTCTAGAGGAGAAGATCTCGAGGATTTCTCCGCTGCGGACAGGATTCGAACCTGTGCGG
>NW_027111746.1:0-4895 GCF_000696795.3 Halyomorpha halys
TATTTTTTTTAAAAAATTTTTATTTTTTTATTTTTTTGTAATTTTAGTATGTATCAGATTCATTCATCACTATTACATATTGCCCACAACTGTGGGCAGATTGTAATATCTATCAATAAATAAATCTATCAATTTCCAAAAAAAAAAAAAAAAAATGATTTAGTAGAATTAGGTTTGGAGAGGCATCACTGGAAGGATGTATGCAGAGACCGTTTAGTGGTATCGGCATCGAACCTTCGGGTTCGTTAGGCCTTCATTAATATTATTATTATTATTATTATTATTATCTTGATTTAATAGCTAACTAGTTTATCTGGCGAGGACTTTAGACACTAGATATATTTCCTCCTCTTTAATACATACAAAACATTAGCAATATCATGCTTATAAACAATATAATATGATCAACAAAGTCTATCCTACACACACAATTGGAAAAGCTACATACTTTATACCCACTATCTTTAAGCAATAGTCTACTTAATGAGTATGTAGCAGTACTGCAACCTTCCTGACTACCAAACAACAAAACAATCACCGGCTCCTCTAAATTCCAACTCCTATTAAATTTATTATATATAATTTAAGTGCTCTAGTCAATTAAAACAGCTGAGAGAAAATGTTGGTTACGTAAGTTGTATGATGGTTATATTAATGTTATGTTTTAGGTTCACTAGGTGGTTTATATAAAGTGTATAGTTAATTATTTATTGCTGGTTAGTGCTCATAATTCCTTTTTATGTAAGTTATATAGTTTATGTTCATTTTAGCATCCAATAAAGTGTATTTAATGAGTGGAAGTAAATTGCCTTTTTTATTTCATAATAGATATAGAAACTAAAGGTAATAAGTAATGTGCCCCACAGGAAAATATAATGTCAGTTTTACAACTAAAATTTTACTATTTTTAAAGTTATGAATATTAATCCTGAATTGTACGCTGAGACCTCATAGCTAGGACATGAACGGTTATTTTATTTGGAAACTGTAAACACAAAAAAACGTTACATATTCAGAAGCAGACAGACATATTTAGTACAGTATTTTTTATAAGTTTTGAGTTCAAATTGTTCTAAACATCCTTGGAATATCACTGCATTATTTAAGATATAAGGCCTTTCAATTTGTTTACTCTTTGGTTTGGCTGTAAATATTGTTTTTTAAGTACTGATAGACATTAGATACAGTTATTTTCAGGATCTTGATGCTTGACTTGAATTTGAGCCATTAAAAATATCATTGATTTTCTTAATCGTCACAATATGTGATAAGTATCTCATGAAATTATGGAAGCTAAACTTAGAATCATGTTTCACCTGTGCCTAATTCGTGTGCCATCTCAAAAACGATTCATTTTTATCCTTTAATACAAAGGGTCCAACTTACGTTCTATTGAAACGTACTTGGGTATTCTAGGATAACGTCTTAATCTTTATAATCCAACTCCAGGATATTTACCTTCGTCAGAGTTTTGGAACCTCTCTCTTTTTTTTTTACAACTTCTATTAAAGTTCGAGTATGAATTTAAGAATCGAAACTGAGATCGATTACTTCTTGAAATTCCCTTTATTTGATACCTCCTTTGATCTATTCCTCTGGTAAAGAGATCGATACCACCGTATTATATTTATGTACGGTAGCGTCCAAGTGCACTTAGTGTAATTATTCTGCGTTACACGTGCACCAGATCCGGTGAAATCTCGGAACTTGCTCTGCAGGAGTCGGCCGCTCTCCCTCCTAACGAAATTATCAGAGAAACTGAAAACAGATCAACCTCTGTAGTAGGGCTTGAACTGAAAATCGCATATCGATACTCTTTTTGCAAAATTTATTCAGTGGTAAAGTTCCATATTCTTCCGCTGTTCATTAGATCCAATTCACTTTAATCTACCTTTTAAGATATAGTTTTTTATTTCTAAAAATGTCTCATAAATAATTTATATTGTCTTAAAAAAATAAAAATGAAGTCAGAAAAAAAAGGTGGACGACTTTTTGTGGATATAAACGAGTAAATTAAATACTTTACTTACCAAATTTTGAATCATCATCAGATCATTTTTAATTTTTAATCATTGTATCGATCAACATAAATGTAGTTCATATTTAATCTATGTTCAAGTTTTTTTTAAGTTGAGTAATAAACTTGAACAAATTATTTGACCTTATATTTTAGGGGGAGGGAGGAGGGGTCAAAATCGTTGCCAGAAGCAAATTAGAAAAAAATAATAAATTCATCATCATTATAACTGTACGAAATTCGCTCAAGATCAGTTTTGCAATTTAGCTTGCTTAAAAACGATTCAGACAAAGGAAGAGAAGTTCTTAAGCTACGGGAATTTTCTCAAAAACAACTTTTTAGGATCATTAAAGACACCATACTTCTTTTATTTTCGGTAGTTGAGGAAGTGAAAGTATCTACGTAAGTTGCCAATAAAACATCCAGAGATGGGAAATTTTTTATCAATAGACCCTCCTTCCCCAATTTTTTTGTTTGTTCGTATACATTTTGTTACGCCGAAACTGCAAAACTAAATACAACTACCTTGATAAAATCTAGTAAGGAAATAAATTTGGATAAAACAAAATATATGATTGGCAGTAGAAACGGGAACAATTTCGGTGATGTAAATATAGGAGGAAATACATTTGAACATGCAGAGGATTAAGTGTTAAGGTTCTACGGTTACTAGAAAGAACGAAATTGATGAGGAAATAAAAGCAAGGTTAAAGATGGGAAATACTTGTTAGTTTGCAATTTCAAAATTGTTTAACTACCTCCTTCAGTCCAAATTCATAAAAGTACTTTACATCACTTATATTTCCTACTATTCTTTAAGGATATATATATCATAAGGAATAGTCGAATTTTTTTCCGAGGATTTTAAAGTTTTATGCACCTCCAATAAGACTGATTTTATGTTATTTTTTTTTATTTAGGAGGGTTTCTATTTCCAATATTTATATACTAAATCACTCATTGGTTGTCTCGCTTTTTGTTCTCAACCTTGATAGAGACCAGAAATTCACGCCGAAACGTCGACACAAATAAAATAGATTTTAGACCATCTTTTCCCTCAGATTTGTATGAATCTTGCCTAAAGTTATGTCCTTAGAGACCTTAAAGATTTTATTTATATGATTATTAGAAATAAACAGAGATTCATTCGATCATTAATGAAACGATCAAAAGCTTTCTGCTGCTCATAATCGTTTTTCCCCGATAAAGTTATATATGTCCTTTTATGTTATACGCTCACTTTATGTAAGGGCTGTTACCCTCTCGTGAAACAAACATAGTAGTTGGCCAAATTGGTTAGATTATAACTTTCAAAACCATTAACAAGCGGTAGATATAGTTTCAACTTCATTTCAGATGCTTAGCTAAAGAATTGGTTAAAATAGCGTGTTCGTGAAATTTTTCCCAACTTTCTTCCCCAGATCAGAGTATTTAATAAATCTGCAATGTATTACGCCTGCTTCAAAAACTGTAGTGTTGATAAATAAATGAACCAGGGGCAGTTTGCATAGCTATTTCATGTTTTTCATTGGTGATTGAAATGACACCCTTCCGTGACTGCCTTTCGTGCTAAGCAGTTCGATGATCTAAGATGGGTTCGCGGCCATTATTAGCCAGTCATTTTCACAGAAGTGGCCCTTTTAGATTGGGTTTTATTTTTTGTCATTCTATTTCTTCGACTACTAAATCCCTTCTGGGATAACAACAATTTCCTCCAGAATTTAAATTTACCTGACAAAAAATTAAATCCAGATGAATGAATAGTAATACAAAGGAAAGAAGCAAAAATCATTTTTATATTGAGTGGATGGAAGAATGCAACGTGATAAAGTCGAGAATATTTATCAATAACAAAAGTTTCAAACTGTCTCGGAAATTAATTTTTAATAAGGTTTTCAAACAATATTAAATGAAAAAAATTACATGGTCTTTGATAATTAACAAAATTTAAATAGTACATAAACATTCCAAATTTCATAACTAATAAAAAAAAGTGTTCATAATGGCTTAGTTACTGTAAGCTCCAAGGGAACGAAAACTAATAAATATAACCTTTGCGTTTTTGGAAGATTAATTTTTATACCGAGAGTAAATCAACAATATTGTAATAATAGTACTCATTATTACTATAAACAGTAGAGAGAGGAGTATAATGGAGAGGGTAAGTTGACAGAAAAATTGAAGCCAAAAAGTGGGCCTAATGTGCGTGCCTTTCAGGGGCGTGGCAGTGGAGTAGGGGAAGATTAACGGCCAATCACTGATTGCGTTCTGTTTCAGTTTAGATACATTGGCATATGTTCCCATTAGCCATCGGCGTGGCCTTTTTGACTTCACGTTTACATTGAAGGAGAGTAGGGTAATGCCACTCTCCTGATTAATACCATAATCACATAACATTCAACACATCATATTTGATCCAAAGAGACATATCTATTGAATAATTCTTATAATGTCACGCCTTTTTCCAATTTCAGGAGCTTTTTAAATATTGCTCGATTTAACGTCTCCTCTTCCCGGTTTAAGTAAATATTTCAAAAGTGACATAGAATCATCGTTCCTTGGGGTATCGTATATCGACCGACCAACTTACTCGCTATAATTGTCAGTTTGAAAAGTCAGATAACTAAGACTACCACGGAGGGCGGAAGAAGAGGGTTTCAAGCCATTTTTCAATTTTCGGCACTTTTTAAATATTGCTTAATTTAACTAGTAGATATGTGTGATAAATAGTGATCCAATTTTTTTTTAAATAAATTAAAACCTTTTAATTTAATCTATTAAACAGAAAGAATATATATATACATATATTTAGAATATATCCCAGTAGTATTTCCAAAGTGACACAACTCAAAAATCGGTGTTTTTGAGTTATGACTAT
>NW_027111747.1:0-1208 GCF_000696795.3 Halyomorpha halys
AGTTTAAAAATTTTATAATAATGATAAATATAAGTATGAATGATTTAATTTTTAAAAAAATCAATGTTTTATCAACGTTCCAGCAAACCAACTACAATTCTAAATGGCTATAAAAAAAATAATCCTTATAGTTATGCTCATACTACAGATCTGTTTAGTTATATCTCTCAAATAATATAACCGGTTATTCTATAACAACCGGTTTAATGATTTTTTTTTTTCAATTCTTACTTCATTAAGTCACATTCCTTTCACTTAGGCACGGGTGTAATTTCATTCATCACAATTATACAAAATTAATTTCAATATAAATTAATTACTTAGTATTAAATAATAAATATTACTACAGTTACTTTCTGTGGAGTTCAGTTACCCAGAAACAGCTACAAAAAGTGATAAATAAATAACCTGAATATGATTCTTTAATCCGGCCTCAGGCGAATAGAAGTGACTTTCGAGGTTTGCTTTCACCGACTGGTTGGGATCCTGTTGCAGGGCCGGGGTCTTGTTATTGAAATGTGAAAGGTGATCACTTAGACTCTACGAACCCACACTCCCTAACTGATTTTACCTTGCCAAACTGTGATACTTTATTCTATTTTTTTTGTTATTCTAGCACCTTTAGGTACAGTATATATATACAATTTTCAGAATCAAAAGTTAATTGAAAGAAACTCATAGAATAATATTGAAAAAGAAATTTGGAAAACCCGATTGAAACTTAAGATCTTTCGGCTCATTTATTTTTATTTTTTAAATTATATACCATTTTTTTTTTTTAATTATATGTAAATAAACAGAGGAATCTAACACTGTATTTTCCCAGTAATTGTTTCAACAAGTCTTTGGTTTTGGGGAGACAGCACAAAGTTTATTAGAATTTCGTTCAGAAATAATATTTTATGGAGATAAAACAATCTGCTACACTCAAGAGTAATGAATATATAAATATTCAATCACACCATTTATACATAATAAAGATAAAAAAATAAAATAAAAAATAATAATACAAATAAAATAAAATTTTAGGTAGATAAATGAAAGTTAAATAAGTAAATAACAGATGTTAAAAAATTAAAATAAATTAACCTAATAAAAGAAAATCAATCATCTTGAATATCATAACTCTTAATAAAAATATATATTGGAAGATTATAAGTAACGTTTCGTCCCACTTTTCAGAGCAAAATGCTAGGAGATAAATATTT
>NW_027111748.1:0-539 GCF_000696795.3 Halyomorpha halys
CCAACGCAGGTTGGAGGATAGGCTCTCAGGATTTTTATTGAAAATTACTGAGTAGGAGAAGCTACAGGATCACGTTGTCCGCGCGTTAGTGGTTCCGAGAAAGTGCAATGTGCTTGAGAGTTATAGTGTATAATAGCCACCGGGTTACTCTTGAGGGTATTCTAGTATCGTAGTAGAGACATTCGGTAGTGGCTGAATTTCTTCCGAAGGTGAGTTCCCTACAAGTTGGTTGTTTTGGTTCCGATCCTCTATGTTCAGACTGCTGTGCTCACCATTCCGTTATCGGCCATATTTTTATCAAATGAAAGGAGAAAAAAAAAATTCTTTTTGAAAACAAAAATTACTCCGGTATCTAAAGCTTCCGCGTTTCGGCACCACTTAAGTATTGGTGAAAGCAAAACTTAAAAAAAAAGAACTTTTTTAAAAAATTATTTATTTAATGAAATACAACTGTACAAAATAATATAATAGGTAAATATGTAGTATGTTTCATATACACTTGAAAATCTTGGGAAGGAACCACCCATTGGTGGTACTTC
>NW_027111748.1:2689-3093 GCF_000696795.3 Halyomorpha halys
TGCTAACCTTGATAAAGGGCATATTCCTAGAAACATGAGAAAGGGAAATAAGCGTCCTCAGGTGCGTCAAGAATCCTATGAAGAAGAAGGGGATTCTGGTGAAGTGCCGATTCAAATTGCCCAAACTGCTAACTTCGATAAAGGGCTTCTTTCTGGAAATATGAGAAAGGGAAATAAGCGTCCTCAGGTGCGTCAAGAGTCCTATGAAGAAGAAGGGGATTCTGGTGAAGTGCCGATTCCAATTGGCCAAACTGCTAACCTCGATAAGGGGCATATTCCTAGAAATATGAGAAAGGCAAATAAGCGTCTTCAGGTGCGTCAAGAGTCCAATGATGATGAAGGAAATTTTGGTGAAATGGTTAATATTCGCAAGGACTCGAAAAATTCCAAAAATGTAAGAAAAT
>NW_027111748.1:3731-4079 GCF_000696795.3 Halyomorpha halys
TTATTTTATGGTGCCCCCTCCCCAAAATACATTTAAATCATCTTGTAAATTAATTTCGCAACCCTACTAACACAATGCAGCCAGTTAAAATAATATAGAGTGCGTACTTATACTTTTCGAGCAGCAATAACTTTATAAAAATAACCTTAAGGCAATTTAAGGTAGATAAATATAGAATAAAAATATTCTTCATTCATAAATTATTCTCTTGTTGGACGTTTCGGGGTCTCTGAGTCCCCCTCTTACAATTATACTAATATAGAACATTTACTTTAACATGTAAACTTATATTGATATCTATTAATTTTCAGATGATAAAAGGTTGCGGTCTTTAGAGCCATTGTGCAT
>NW_027111749.1:0-593 GCF_000696795.3 Halyomorpha halys
AGTCCACACACACCTCCATAGCTATGTTCGCTGACGATACAGCTGTGTTCTCTCAACATGATGACATAATAATAGCTAGAAACACTTTGCAAAGTTACCTTATTGATTTAGAACAATATTTCACTAAATGGTTGATTAGCTTGAATATTGAAAAATGCAACTCAAAAGTTTTTACTCTTCGACGCCCACCAGATTCACCGGATCTAATCCTCAAAGGTAAAAATGTAAAATGGAATCCTGCCAGTGAAACAGTAAGATACCTGGGAATTCACCTAGATCGCCGCCTTAAACTTACTCAACTTATGCAAGGTTGGCAATGCTATATCCTATCCTAAACAGAAATTCCGAACTAAAACCAGAAACAACAGTTCTTATATTTAAAAAGATTCTCAGGCCGCTGCTGATGTACGGCTGTGAAGTCTGGGGAGCTGCTTCCCTCACGAAAAGGAAAAAATTATAATCTTTTCAAAACAAAGTCCTAAGAATCGCAGTTAATTGAGAAATAGCCAATTGCATCGCGAATTACAAATGGAGTCAATATAGGATTATATCAAAAAACGGTTCATGAAGTTCCACTCCCAGTTGCCGACAGT
>NW_027111749.1:1983-3785 GCF_000696795.3 Halyomorpha halys
TTATTTAAATGTACTCAATTTAAAAATCCTGAAGATGCTTAAATACAGTTCATTCTTATCAGTAAGCATTGCTTTGATATTTCTGAATTTAATAAATAAAGTTCAAAATCCTCAGATCTATAGTCAATACACCCTATTGCATTTCCAACAGAACATTACACTCTGAACTTCATATCATTTTTATCCTTGACCTCATACCAACAAAGTTCTCAAAATTCCATATAAATCTTTTTAATCGTCCTAATCCTTTGGTTTAATCCTTATCCAGTCCCACCCATCCTTACAATCCACCTCAAAGGATGTAACAGTTGAGGCTAAGTGACTTATTGTAAAATAAAAATGGATAATTCGAGTTCTGGCAGTGGTCAGATGCTCCACTCGAGTTGAATTTTTGTCGCTCTAGCGCACTTAGCCTACACTGGCTCATTACCAGTGACGAAGTGAGTGGGATGCGTTGAGAACTCAAAGAACCCTTCTCTACATCTTACACGTGGGGGATAGTGGGCTCGGGGATCCTCAGGTCGATAGTGTAAATATTGTATATTAATGTATAAATGTGACTAGTGATTATTTTTATTTTTTATTTATTTTTTACGGAACGAGCTTAGAGACCATGGGAATATCATTACTTTTAGCTTCTCTCTTGTTTTCCTTTTTTCATTTCCTTCCATTTTTCCCTCATTATCTCTGTTTACCTTTGTTTTCTTTCTTCTGTCCCCGCGACCCCCTTTTTTGAATTTCTCTCTCCCACAAGAACCTTGATTTCCTTTAGCCTTTTCCTATGTCTCTTTCTCCGTCCAGACAATCCTGGTCCTTTATTTCTAGTCTTTCCGTTTCTTCCTTCGTCTGCCTGACGTATCCTCCTGAGCTTTTGTGTCCTCGGATTTTTTGGAATATTTCCTTGTTTAGCCATTCCGGCGCCATTCTTATCATATGTCCGTGGAATTTCAGTCTCCTGATCCTTATTTCTTTTTCTAGGTTCTTTGTGTCTTAGTAGATTTCTTTGTTGGTTCATAGCTTGAACCTTTTTGTCTTTCTGGGGTCGTAGATTCTTCTTAGGATTCTTTGTTCTAATCTCAATAGTGTCGTATTTTCGCATTTGTGGAAAGGTTTTTCAATCTCCTAACAACGTGACACTAATGAAACTGTTTCAAAATTGAACATGTTACTAACTTGTAATGAAACAAAAAAGCTTTTATTTGATTTTATTTCATTTTGTCTATTTTTGATTAATTATATTGTTGATTCAAGAAAGAATTCAACGCTTTTCACTCCTTTAATTCTTTAGTACAGTGAACGTTTCGAGATATACCAGCTCATCTTTAACCTTTTTTTATTAAATAATTATATTGCTATGTATCGAGGCATTAGCCATTATTACAAAAACAATATGTAGTTTACTAAGGTTTTTCGCCATCTGTCCCTATACCTGGTCAGGGTATCTTTCAAGGAACCTTTTACTGTGTCCCCAGATATGGAGACATCTGTGTTAAGTTTGCCACATTACCTGAGTCCCCTAAGAAAATTAGATTTACTTACCTTTAAGTGTTACAACAAAAACGATAGGTTTTGACGAAGGGTTAGAATTCAATCAAGCAGATGCAGGTCTTCCTCTCGGGCCTGGGGAGGGGGACGCCTACCTCGGGAGCGTCACCTACGGCCAATGAGGAATGGGATTCAAAAATAAGGTAACGCCCCAAAAGGGAAGTGGGAGAAAAGGGGTAGGATAAGTAGACCAGGAAAAAGGGCAGTGAAGAGGAAGACTTAGACGAGAGAGGACTAGGCTTCAGAAGCAGGAGCAG
>NW_027111749.1:8265-8920 GCF_000696795.3 Halyomorpha halys
TTATTTATTTATTTTTGTATGAATATGGTTAGTTTTCACTATTACCTATTACTAAAAACGAAAAATTGTAATATTTATCAATAAATAAAGTATTGACAAAATAAAATACGTTATGAACAAAACAAATTAAATAAAATCTTGCATGTTATCATGTTTTAAATTTTCTTTACATATCCTTAACCAAAATAGAAATTTCATAACCTGACATTGATCTCTAACAATAATACCAGAATCATAAAAAATCTGTTTTTCCCTTTTTTGTACCTAATTTGATTTATATCTTTCAGTTAATACGTATTTAGAGAGAGATTTTATTTATTTTTACGTATGTTTTCATTAATTTATTTATTTTATTGTATGTTATTTGTTATTTATTCATTTTAGTATTAATATGGTCCGTTATCACTATTACCTATTACCAAAAATGGCAAATTGTAATACTTATCAATAATTATGTATAGATTAAAAGAAAAAAAAATTAAAATACCTTATAAGCAAAACAAATTAGAAAAAATCTCGCATGTTATCATATTTTAAATTTACTTTACATGTCTTTCACAAAAATTGAAATTTTATAACCCAACATTGATCATTAACAATAATACCATAATCATAAAACATCTTCCGTATTTTTCTCCAGAAGTAAGGTAACATT
>NW_027111750.1:0-280 GCF_000696795.3 Halyomorpha halys
GATAATCCTTCTGAGCTTCTGAAAAGAGGATGGCCTCGAGATCTTTTCCTCTAAAACTTCTATCAACGGAATCTCCACGTGTCTGTATCATGCCATTGTGGAGCTAAGTTCAAATTTATTAATTGTATTTATTTTTATTTCAGTTGTAAATATTAATAGATAAATTTAAAAAAAAGTATTTAACATTTATTAGTGGTAAAAGTAATTTACTAATTAAATGGTTACTTTTTATATATTCAAGTGTACATAAGTTACAGCCTCAGTCAGCTGACATCGAATA
>NW_027111750.1:5241-5623 GCF_000696795.3 Halyomorpha halys
AAATGATCGTTAATATCAGAGATAACTTCATCTCTAAAGCTATTGATGACACAATTACAAAATAAAATATGTAAACTATCCGAGGATACTAAAAACTTTTTATAATTCACAAAATGATAAAAGAAAGAAGTGATATTTCTGGAAGCAAAAGAAAAGATCTCACAAATAATCAAATTAGAATAAGTGTTAAAGCCCAAAAGTATATTTTTCTTTCTTTAGTTTAATTTTATTACTTCCAAGTGGGTTTTTATTTTTTTGTTAATTACAAATTAATTTCCTTTTTTTTGTAACAATTAAGTTTTATTTTGTAATTAAAATTAAATTAGAATTCATAGTTATATAAGGAAGTTTGTTATGATGCGAGTATAATAGAGATACATCG
>NW_027111750.1:9613-15387 GCF_000696795.3 Halyomorpha halys
CTGGAGCCAAGAAGTTATATTGAGAGACACCCACCGGCTCACCACGTAAAGTTTTCTGGGGTGCAACTCTGGACCCTCACCCACCAATCGACGTTTGAAGACGGCGGATGTTCAAGACTGGAGCGGTATGCGCATACCACTACTGTGAGTGATTTTTTTTCCTTCGAGCCATGCATCATTTTATCGCTGCGGAATTATTTTAACTAATAGTATAAAATCTTTAATTACTAATAGTATAAAATTTTTTTATAGTATAAAGAGAGGCGATTTGTTTATGTATTTATCAAATTATTTTATTTTCTTTTATTACACATCTTTATTTTTTTATAACAACAGCAACAGTTTTTTTTTTATTTTTGTTTTATATTTTAATTTTATTAAATTTGTATACCAGTTTGGAAGGGTTTTTTTTTATTCTCTATTTTTTTTATTCTTCATTATTTTTGTGTTCACAATCTTTGCAGGTCCTCCGTTTTATTTTTTTACCATCTCACCGAACCAGCAAACAATTTTCCTATGGGGAAGAGGTTAGTTGTTTTCATTTAAGAAAAGCCCCTCGCCCCAACAATAAGTATAATAAAATATCTGGAAAAACACAACATAAATATTATAGAAAACATTTTAGTGGAGAGCAGATATACAAATAGCATTCAAAAAGAACTGTCTAAAGACAAACAATGGATGGGTGCTCTGGAAAACTATAGAAGAGAGGTCGTAACCATTAGGGAAAATATGAGCAGAGTAGCCACAAAATACTTTATAAAAGTAAGAGAGATACTTTAGAAATAAGAGAAGGAAAAATCGCCAAAAATTTAGAGGAAGTCTCAAGGAAGGAACTCTAATCCCAGAAGTCTCCAGGCCGTGATAACATCAAAAATGAAATTTTAAAAGTAGGAAGGAATATTGTAATTAAAGAACTAACAGAATTGTTTAATTTGATTCTTGAGTAGGAAGCAGAACCTAAACAATGGAAAACCACAAAAGTGATAAAAAGAGGCAACAAGTATGATATAGAGGATTTTCGGCCTATCTCCCTCTGTTCAACTATGTCAAGTTTTCACTAGTGTTCTCACGGCTAACAAAAAGAATAATGGAATGTGTTGACGAAGAACAAGCAGGTTTTAGGAAGGGATTTTCGCCAGTGGACCACATTCAGACTGTAAACCAAATCATCGAGGAAGCAAATGAATATAACTTCTCTCTATAGCCTTTAGGAAGGCTTTTTGACGGCATTGTACATTCAGAAATATTTAAGGCACTGAGATCAATAGAAATAGAGGGAAAATATATTACGATGATAAAAGAGCTTTATAAGGAGATTATAGCAATATATTATGACTGAACAGAAGGGACAAAGCTTTGATATTGAGAGGGGTGTGCTGCAGGGTGATCCGCTATCCCCAATTTTGTTTGTTCTTGTGTTGGAGATGGTGTTCTGGCGTCTTGGATGGGAAAAAGTAGGCATGAGGAACCTACGTTTTGCAGATGATATTGTGCTCTTTATAAATGGCATGGAACAACTGAGAGAAATGATGTAGCGGTTTCTGGCATTGTGGGAAAAGGTTGGTCTTTATCCGAACTACCAAAAAGTAAAACAGGCGTTTGAAATTAACAACCATGAGTTGGCATGTGTTCAAGAGTATATTTATCTGGGTCAGTTAATATCATTAACGGATAGAAGAGCAAAAGAAGTCCAGAGAAGATTGGCACTTGGCTGCAATAAGTTTTGGTCCCTCAGGCATATCGTGAATGGAAAAACAAGTATCCTCCTTAAAAGGCAGATCTTCAATAGTTGCATTAGCCCAATAATCACAAAATAATACTGGAAGAAGCATCCTGAATGTGAGGAAAAGGGACATAATAGAAAATGCATGGATCCAGAAAGAAACAGGACTCACTGAAACGATGAAGATGACAAGATTGAACAAATGGAAATGGGGAGAGCACCTCCTTCGATACGAAGATGACAGATGGTCAAAAATTGTCATATTGTCAATTGACATAACGGACTCCATAAGACCTTAAAAGAAGAAGAGGGCGTCAAAAGAAAATATGGAGCGATAAAATCAAGAGAATGGTAGGAACTCTCTGGTGGAAAGCTGCAAGGAACAGGGATGTCTAATTGGAAGAACTCGCCTCCCAAAAGGGTTGGTCACCCCGGGAAGTGCTCACTATTACTCCCGAAAGGGTATATATTTTTTTTTTCTATCTTCTTTAAATGTTTATATTGTATTTTTGTATGATTTTAATTTATTGTATAAATAAAAGTCTATTTCATTTCAATATCAGAGAGGTTTTATTCCCATTGAAATAAACTAACTTCAATGACGAATTTCAAAAATACTTTCCTCTAAAGAACCTTTATTTAATGTTGTCTTTTTTTTAAATCTTATTTTTAAGAATAATATAGAATGAATAAATATTGAAGTTTTATGAATAACTAAAGAAAAATGTTAACAAATCCGATACGAACGAGAAAAGGCCGACACCTCACGATCTTTACTGATCTTATGACTGCTTTGTTATCTTCTGTTAAACTGCTGAATTATTAGCAAGAACAAAGATTGCATGCTTTATGTCCATCTCGAGAGGCCCTAAAACACTAACTTTTATTGGGATAAAACAATAAAAATAATTTTTATTCATAATTTTCTTCTTCTCTGGCCCATAGATCTTTTTTTTTAATTTTAAAAATAGTGATATCTTCAAAATTTGTGGGGGACGTAAGCAAGTTGTCTCATGCTCGCACAACATCTGATATTCCCCCACTCCCCTGATCCTAAAATGATCAATCATGATAAATACAAAATATATATTACAATCAATATAACCGTCCGTTAAAAGGGGTTTCGGTTATACAGGGGATAAAAAAATTTCATTTCATTTGAAAAACAACACTAATACTGATCTCTCTGGTAAAAATATATATTATTTTTTTATATTAACTTTATATTAAGTTTTATATAAAGTTGCTGTCAGATCCCAACTAAATACCCACCTTAAATATGTAATATAAGTTTTGTACGAATTTTGGATTTGGAACTAGGTTGTTCATAAATAGATAAACCGACTATTTTGAGATACTAGTGTCTATATATCAAGGTTTTAACATTCCGACAACAATATGATAAATATCGTTATATGATTTAGCTACATCTGCGAGGATACCTATTCCCCGGAATACCCCTGTCAGCACACATTAGGGCACCTGTGTTTGTACCCCACATTAGTCTTCTAAACCAGTTTTTCAAAACTGGGGTAAAAGGTTTTAAGCAGGTACAAACCCTTCTTAGACATGTCAAACTTTCCCACCTAGGCTAGAGGGAGACGCCCACCTTGGGGGCGTTCTGTCACCTATGGCCAATGAGAAATAGGATAAGGAAATAGGAAGGCGACGTCCCTTTTTGGATCGAGTGGGGACAGATATTGAAGACGAAGGGACAGAAGTAAGATGACTGTAGAAAGGGCAAGATGCACTTTGACCAGACGATGTCCTAGGAACGGCGATGAGACCTAGCCACTATCCCTTATGAACAAGAGGACACTCACGTTACTACACTCACCGCCCAAATCAACCAACTCAGCACTCATTCAGATATATATTAAGTAATAACGTAATAATCTATACTTTATGGCAACCTATTATCTGAATCATTTTAATAACATCATTAATCAATAAATTGTAAATAAATAATTGGTTCCTTTATGTAGTTCATATAATACAATACTACCCCTTATTATATTATATAATTAATAGTAACAACATTTTATAAATATGAAGATATTTAATTGGTAACTGATAAACACACAACAAGCCTTTGGGAAAGAATCCAATAATAATAATAGTTTTACAGGACTCAACATAAATAAATTAATTAATTAATTTTGGATAATTAAATTCAGCGATCATCCTTACATCCCGACTAAATCCCGAGATAGATACATAGTTCTAGGTTATTTGGAATCAGGGGACCTCAAAACAGGTATTTCAGTCGAAAACTAGAATTCGATATTTTTCACGATTGTAATACTTTAATTAACTAAATATTTCATATGTATTGGTAAGATAATTAGTATTCATCGGTATTACATTGTATAATATATTTATGTACTTCAATATATAAAAAGTAATTTAATTAGTAAATTAAACTAAAGGTAATAGATATATAAATAGTTAAATTTGTTCAAGGAGGACCACTAATTTATTTTTTAAATTTATTTATTAATACTTACAACTGTAATAAAAATAAATACAATAAGTAAATTTGAACTTAGATACACAGTGGCATGATACAGACACGTCTATCAAACCATTGATAGAACTCAAATAAAATTTTTAGAGGAAAAGATCTCGAGGCTATCTTCTTTTCAGAAGCTTAGGAGGATTATCAGGCAAAGAAGGAAAAGTGAGGATAGAAACAAGTGGGTTTGGTTAGTTAGGGTATTTATTATGGAAGGATCTGGTTCTGGCCAAAGCGGCAACGTAAGGAACATTGGTCCTGATGAATGACTTGATTTGTGACAAAGTAATGAATATTAAGGATGGTAAAAAATCCTTTTTTAATCTTTTCAATTTGCATATTGTTTTTTACAGGCGCTATCTGTGGAAAGATTCGGAACCTCTCTGCAAATTCGTAGAGGGCTTCACGGGACCCCAAGATGATCTCTACCTAGCGATAGGAAAGATCATTAGGCGCGTAGTTGAAGCTCACAAGATGCTCTTTCGCTTTAGAGGTGTAAGATGCATGTTCACTGGTTGCGAGTTCAAGCTTGTCCACACTGCGTTGTTAGTCGCGGCGAGAATGGCCTTCAGGAGTTGGTTCCCGGACAGTCATCTTGTTGCGCGGCTCATCGAAGAAATTTACCGCTGCGACAAGGATTTAAAATATCTGATGGTTGGTGAGTATTGCCTAGATCTAAGTGCTAGAAATATTATAAGAATAACGACTTGGCCTAAATGCTATGAATATTTACTTTCACTTACTTACAGATCGATGGTTTATTTCACAAGAAAAGTTACTTTTTAATTATTGGAGAATTTTGTCGGGGGGTGCGGTCAGCAAAGAACAACATAAATAAACAAAACCATATTTATTTATTTTATGCCGACGTTTCTAAATGTTGTTATCTCTTTTGTTCTATAGCCCTGATGAAGACCTGAAACTCAGGTCGAAACTTCGGCATAAAATAAATTAATATGGTTTTGTTTATTTAGGTTGTTCTTTGCTGACCGCACCCCCCGACAAACTTCTCCAATCATTATAATTATTTTTATATTTTAATATCAAGCTTCCCTTTTTGATAGTGAGGCAGAAAACCAATAGTATAAAAATTTTTGAATTTATAAGATCTTGATTGCGGCCTCAAAAAACGGTCGCACTTCTCGTGAGAGAACATAAATTTCAAAATGTGTTCATAAAAATATTACTTTCACAGGGGCTTACCACGAACCTAAGGATTGTTTCAGTTTTGACCTTTATGAGACTAGAGAAGAGGGCGTGTATGCAGTGGATTACTTCGCATACCACTCGAACAGGGCTCGTAAGCTGTACATCTACGAAGGTGAACCTAGGAGGTTCGTAGACTTGAGCTTGAACATCCCCAACTGGTACCACCCTGCTGTGTACGCAATACAGCAAAAAGTGTACGACCTCTACCATGTGCTAGTACAGCATGGCGCAGACCTCTGCGACAAGAGGGTAAGTAAATTAAAACAAATGGTATGCTGAGAATAGTTAAACCGTGGTTAAATTATATGAGAAGATGGTTGGGGG
>NW_027111751.1:0-1524 GCF_000696795.3 Halyomorpha halys
AATAGTAAATGCAATTTAAAGTGATTTCCTTGACACTAAGACAGACCCGGCACTTGTCCACTTTTGTGTGTTTTTTTAACGTTTCTTAGTTTATTGGTGAGTGGTACGTCAGCCCACATTGAATCCCAACTTTTTCGGATTCTGTTCCTTAAAAATGCCTTTATGTCTTTCGGCTCGTAAATTTGGAGTGGTGGAACGTTCATTGTAGCAGCCTCTGTAGCAGCATCATTGGATTCTTGAGTGCCCTGGCGTCCAGAGAAAGGAGACACTTTTTTAAAAATGTTTTAGCATTTTTATATAGTTGTGAATTTTGTCTATCGAAGGTCCGCTTTGACTGAAGTTTGATAGACTCTGGAGTGCAGACATTGAATCTGTACAAATGAGTATGTTTGAGTATTCACATTCTATAGATAAATGAAGTGCTGTTAAAATCGCCTGAAGTTCAGCTGTAAATATTGTTCAGTATGTGGGTAATTTATATCTTTTGGGTGTCCCATGTATTATTATTGCAAAACCAACATTTTCATTTCGTTTGGAGCCGTCAGTGTAAGTTATTTCATAATTTGAATATTTTTGAATCTTCTTTAAGAATTGAATTTTATTTGAGTAGTGGTTTTGGCCTTTCATAGTTAGATCTATTTTGTAAGACTGTTATTTCCAAGGGAGCAATCTATAGATAGAATCAGCTTGGTTAGTAGGCATGCCATAAATCTCTCTTATGATTTCTCTCTTTCTTATGCCTAACGGTGTGTTCCGAGAAGGATTCATTTCATATTTTCTCATGCAACGAAGGTGAAATATATGGGGGTACGCAGGGTTAGTTGGTTGGAGTTTTATTTGGTGATGTAACTGTTCATGTGTTCCTGCCTCCGAAAAATAAGTGGTGGTAAAGAAGCCTCTGCACAGAGACTTTCTATTGGGCCCGTCCTGAAAGCACCTGTGGCAAGTCTTAGTCCAGTATGGTGTACGGAGTCTAAGAGTTGGAGATAGCTTGTTTTAGCAGAAGAATAAACGGATCTTACTATACTTGCGTAAACCATGAGCATCGACTTCCTATCAGCTCCCCAAGAAGTTTTTGCTAATACTTTTAACAGTCTGAGCCTCCTAAAGCATTCTTCTCGCAAGTTCTTTATATGATTTGACCATGTTATTTTATGGTCCAATAACAGTCCGAGAAATATGGTGCTGTCACAGAATGTTATAGAATTTCCGTATATAAAAAGTTGAAAAACCGGGCTTGGAGTCCTCTTTCTTGAAAATAATACACTTCTGGTCTTTTCAATAGAGAATCGGAGATGTTTGCTTTCCGACCAAGCTTGTAGACTATTCAGTACATTCTGTAGTGCTCTTCTCATCCACTCGTGTCTCTTGAATCTTAGTATGTCGTCAAATCGTCTACATAAATGAATACTTTTATTGATTTAGGTATTACATTTGTTATTGAATTTATTGCTATTGCAAACAGTGTACAACTTAGAACACTTCCCTTTGGAATGCCATTAACTATTTCTTTTCGACTTGAGG
>NW_027111752.1:0-455 GCF_000696795.3 Halyomorpha halys
ATATTTCCCACGTACTTTATTAGAACCAGAAAACCTTCAGCCGTTCTGGAACATTCCAGCTTTTATTTCATATGCCAAAGAGACACAAATAATATGGGGATATAATATAATTTATGAATTTTTTTGTCTTTTGACATATAGAAAATTCATCTATTTCCTAATCTATTCCCTCTATTGATTTTAAAGTCCAAAGAACATCTCAGTATTTGTGTTTAGTATCAGCGAGTTATGTATTACTTGGATTAAACCTTGCCCTAATAATAGGGCTAGAGACTATTACTAGAAAACAATTACTTTTTCACCAGCATTAATAAATATTTAATTGACCTTTGACTTTACAACAAGAAATATTACCACTCAACAAATGTTTTTAATAAAGAATTTAAAAAAATACAAATTGAATTTCAAATGGGACACGTTTAAAATCTTTAGATCTAGTAAAGCTATTATCATTC
>NW_027111752.1:2540-2991 GCF_000696795.3 Halyomorpha halys
GGATAACAATGATACTGTACTTAATTCTTTTGATAACCGTTTGATACTTAGGCCTTAGTGCGTCTTGATAAATATTATTTTCAACATAAAGAAAACTTCGACCTTAAATCATTTGAATATGTTCATGTTTAGGTTTATTTTGTCAGTTTAATTTAATGTTGCACTAAAACATTGTTTATTTTATTTTTTGCAATAAAAGAAAGTTATAAATACAGTATATGTTTGTTAATCGTTCAATTACCTAATAAACATCATATGTACTTTTTTTTATTGCACTTATCACATGCATTATGCTTTCGTTACAATTCATTAGGATTATTACACTCTTTGATAAAACATTGGAGGTTTTCTTTCACTAATTTATTTAATGAATAACATTTATAATCATTTATAGTTCAAATGATTATTATTAATAAAATCTATCATTATTTATGGCATAAATGAAGGAGTG
>NW_027111752.1:6851-7219 GCF_000696795.3 Halyomorpha halys
GGTTTGTTCAATAAAAATCTAAAATGCGAACAATGAACAGTGAATTAAAATTTAATTTTAATGAAACATTTTGAAAACATAAACTATTTTAATTGAGCCAACATTTCGCCCCACGCTGCAAGGCATCGTCAAGTCTGTTTTGACAAGAGTCAAAACTATTATAACTATTTGAATTTTATTTGACCATACCCAAACCATATTCCATTCATTAATAAAAAATATATATATATTTTTAAGTATATAACTACAAAATATTTTTTAAAAAAAATACAACTGCACTGTAATTCTCATCTTCATTCATTCATTCATTCTCTTCTTCACAAGTTTGAAGATCAATAAGACACTCATAAGCTAAACTTTCACACAAA
>NW_027111753.1:0-1264 GCF_000696795.3 Halyomorpha halys
ATAACTAGTAGTATTACAAGTATTATAAGTATAACTAGTAGTATTACAAGTATTATAAGTATAACTAGTAGCATTTAAACTGCACTAGAGGGTACAAACCGGACCTAATAAAACAAATTAGAACCGGAGATATAAAATAAAGCGTGAGAATTTTTTCTCCTCATTTGAAACCCATATTTTCTCCTCAAAAAGTATCATATGTACTTTGTCGACTTCGGCTAGAAGAGCAGACATTCAGCTTTCTAACGGTTAACAGGACAATCGGATAAAAGGGAGTGGAGTTATTAACGATTATGTGAAAAACAGTCGACGGAATGGGAAAAAAATGCACGGATTGAATCGAAGTGAAAAATTAATGATTTTTAATTTCTTCGAAAAATGGTATTTAATACTTTGGGACAATCCTGAAATCAAATATGATTTACTTTTTTCTAAAAAAAAATTGACCGAACTACTTTACTCTGAGCCTTACCGCTTAATTCTGTTCATTAATTTTTTTCTACTCAAAACTCTCATTATTTCTTCATCTTTAAACCTTCCAACAGCGAAATGGAACATATAGTATAAAGCCCCAGGTAAATCGGTACAGTAATAACAAAATCTATCGAGGACAAAGATTCAACAGCTCTCTTTTATATATATATACAGAGAGAAGAGAAGAGGCTGTGATAAGGCGGTAGCCATGGTTATGTATTTGATAACAACTAACTTTGCCGTATCATCCTTAATATTGGTCCGATTTTGGTGATTTTATTTTCTTCTTTCAGGCAATTTTATTTGTTATGTAAGTACTACATAAAATATAAACCGTTCTTAAAGAAAAACTCTTCCTGTTCCTCGTGATTTTCAAAATATTGAAAAAATTCAGACGGAGTTACTATACAAATTGTGATAAAAGACTTTTTAGGAGCGAAACAAAGTTTATATTCGTTTCCAGCACTTCGAATTCCCTATATACGAATTTTCGGAAAAATCGGAAAATAAAATTTTTTAGTCCTAAATATTCGCCACATTTTAAAAATCTAAAAATGAAAATAACTTCGATACTACTCGACCGATCTAAACCAAACTTGGCAGTTTTATAGGGCTCTAAAAACTAAAAACAGCACCAAAAGGCACAAAGCGGGTCTAATTAAAAAAATTACAACCGGAGATATAAAATAAAACGTGAGAATCCCCCCCCCCTCATTTGAAACCTACATTTTCCCCTCAAAAAAGGCATTATAGGGGTATTCATGATGTTGTGTTAAATGTTATATGTTTT
>NW_027111753.1:7184-8240 GCF_000696795.3 Halyomorpha halys
ATTTAGGCAGCATAGATAAATAAAGTATTTCTCTCTCTCTCTCAGAGAAAAGAGACATAGATGAATTGAACCTTTCCGGGATAGAATATTGTTTTATGAACAGAATGACATTACTATTTTCTGACATAATTCTTCAATCAAAGACAAACAAGAAGACAAAAGATTGGTTGTTATAATGGTGGCCCTACTAATGAGTTGTGTAGTGGCTGATTGGGTTTTTGTTTGCAGCTGGTTGGCTGTGGCAACGAGTGGACTTCTGGTCGTGTCCTATCGAAACCTCTCAGTCTGTCCTTCACCCAACTCCTGAGTCGAGTAAGTCAGCCAAAGATATTTTTTATCTTTTATATTCACTTCTAACAATTTAATATATAACTAATGAATCGCTAATATATAAATGATTAGTTAATTCAAGAAAAAGTAAATATAAAAAAAATATTATGTTGTTATTGGAAGATTGCTAAATAGCCGTGTGTAATAATTAGGGATAGGATTTTTATGTTTTCACATATTTTTACCTGACCATGATATCTGCGATTCCTTACTAACTAACGATGTTTCAAGACATTTCTAGCCAAAAGAAGCCATTTTTATTTCACATATTTTTAAATATTTGTTATTTTTTACATATTTTTAGATATTTTGTCCTGAATCATGTATTTCCTTAAATTAATTGTTCAATTGTAAATACATTTTTCGCAGCAACTACGTAAAATTCAAGAGAATGCAAGAAACTTGTGGAAAGGTGAAATTTATCATTTATCATAAATAGTGCGTAAAAATTCTATATTTTCATCTTTGAACACAAATAAAAGCAGTGGCAATAATAAATTTTCCCACAGAATTACATCGAGAATTTCTCAGAATCAATTAAAAAGAGCAAGGGTCTTATTCCTGTAGCATTTTCCTAGAATATGTTTCCTTACTCCTCAATCCATTTCTCTTTTTCCCCCCTTCCCATGGTCCATTTTAGTCTAGTTTCACTCCCCTAGTTTAATAACAATTACTAATTAATATGTTGTTATTGAACAGCTATGTTTTCTCTAAGTACATTTTTTT
>NW_027111754.1:0-4619 GCF_000696795.3 Halyomorpha halys
TTGGACAATTTACAAACCTTAGTTCTGAAATTACTGCATTGGTACTGGTAATCTGTAAAGTTGACAATCAAAAATGTATTTAGTATATCCGAAATTTGGCAGATTTATGAAGTTCAGTGTCGTATTAATGGTTCATACAGACTTATCCTTGTCAATTTAAAATAGGCTAGTTAGTTCTTTTGTGTATTAGCTTGGCGCAAAGTCAAAATTTAAATCATTTATGCAGCAATATAAAAAGTTGAAAAAAAAAAATTCTCATTCATTAATGGTAAAAATATGCCATAAGCATGAATCCATATAGATTTTCATACAGAATTTAGAAAAAAAAACTACATTTTAGTGCGATTGATCTTGACTTTTAAGCTTAGAAACAATAGCGATCGTGATTGATATATTGTAAAAAAAAATGGCACAATATGCATTGTGCAAATATATATTATTATAATAATCGTTATTTTGAATAAATATTATTATTATATATATTTATAGGTGGGTTAAAAAAGTTACTTTAGTGCTGTTACTGCTTTTTGCTTTCTACAGTTAATAAATTTTTACATCTTTCTGTCATGTAACTATAATCTAATAATGAATTCATAACTCAACTTTTTTTTATTAAAATTAATTAATTAATTTTTTAATAAAATAAGCTATTGCAAATAAAATACAAATAGATTACAATAAAAAAAATTGATCTGTTTTATATATGTATGTATTCAAATATTTTTTGATCTGCTGCTAATGGTAATTTGTTTCATTCTGTATATGTATTTTATAGAGCATGACAAGTTACAATTTTATTTTATAGAATAATTATAACTTTCAAAATACTGACCAATTTGGATCACTGAACTCTTCAAATAAGAATCTTAAGTTTTTGTTGTAGGACTCTACGATTTTGTGATATAAGTTAAAAATTGTGAAAAAACAATTTTCAGCAATTTAAAAATAATTAATACAAATATGAATTGTAAAGAAAGGTCGTTTTGGGTAGTCGACTTACAGAGAGATAATTTTAAAGTGCATCAGCCTAAAACCATAAATCACAATTGAAATTAGTTACCAAAGAGCTGATTTCTCAGTCATACTACAGATAATGCTGGTTACTTGTCACTATCATGAAGTTTTATTATGGAAATAAACAATCGTGCTTCCATTTCAATCACCCCCATCAACAATTTTAAGGCTCACTAGATGATAGTAATTTTTTTATCATAATTACACAAAAAACATTAAAACATCAAATTTTCCAACTAAAAAAAAAAATCATCTTCTGATATAGTATAACAAATTAATTGCTGAGAGAACGCATGCAAAGAAGGATATTTAGAACCCGAGAGTCAATCATGTTTTACCCAGCCTAAATGAACATTTCACCTATTTTGGACAAAATGTTGTGACACTTTTAGTATTTTTGAATTTATTCTTTTTGCATTTAATAATTCATAAGACTTAAATTTGGTACTGTATCTTGATTATTTCAGAATAGGGATATGTAAGGATAGGATATTCCAGAGCTTTATGTTACTGTTGTGTGGAATGCATTATAATTTCTCAAATACACGAGTTTTATACCTCTATAATTCCACAAATGGTCGATCAATTTTGAATCTATAGTAGTAATTTTAATTATTTAAAAACTATTTTATACTGGCTTTATTTTGCGATCCCTTGGTGCCACCCTGGCTGTGGCACCCGTGACGACTCCCTGATCTACATTCCTGTTTAAGTGTAATTAATTAATTCTCTATGTTGTAACAAATGACAAATGGTGAATATCCTGCTATCATTATAATAATGTTTATAGTGCATAAAAATGATTGTATATACAATTAATTAATGATTCCTGAATGTAGTTATTTTCGTTATCACGGTTTAAACTAGCAACCTTACCTCGTAAATGAAAGAGGTAGAAAATAACTTTCTGAAAATTATGAAGTAAAAACCAAATTACTACGTAAATTTATTTAACAATAAACAATTTTATATTATTTATGATATTGCGAAATATATAAATAATAAAAATCTGCATTGAAAAGGAAATTTTTTTTGACTCTGCTTAGCTACTTACAAATTTCGTGTATTATAAACTTCACAACTAGCCTTCTGTTATTGATTTGATCCACTGACTATAGAAAATGAAATAAAATGTCATTTATTATTTTTATAAGAATTTTCGTCGATAAGATTTTCTGACGTTTAGGAATGCTAATAGCTAAGTAATATGATAAAAATGGTTTCTCACAGTAGACAGTAGCAATTAATTAATTAAAATTTAGCATATTTTATGTCAAAATATTTATAATAATTGCTATAAAAATCGAAAATTAAAGAAAACATTTACTTATAAAGTTCATAGTTCTAATATGTTGGTATATTCTGCAAATTTTTGTTATTATGCATATTGTTCTGGTACTATATTTTGGGTCACTCCTCAATATTGGGTCATGCTTCCATATTCCTATTAATTTTAAGAATCAAAAAATCACTGATGAACAAATTCATGCGTTTGAAATAAATTGGATTATACGGATGCCGCGGAATTTTTTATAAGAGATAGTATGATCAGTAATTAAAAATTTCTTGATTAGTAATGTTATTTATTAAAGTACAACGCAAACTAATTGTTCGGTAGAGATTAGTAAACGCTTCCTTTTATTTACACATAAATTGTCACTATTCATTTACGTATCACGAAAAAAATAAAAGAACTCCACAATAAAATAAAGCCATGAATAAAAACTTATGAGTCAACATAGCCTGAGACAATAATGAATTTAATTAATAGTTTTAATACGTCTGAGAAAGAAAGTACACAGGGGGGATGACTTCTACTAAAACTTTCATTCCCTTACTTCTCAAAATAAGCATAATAGAGCTCGCTTTTCCTACAACTACATACCTTCAATTTTAAGAATTTCATATAATTTTTATTAAATATCAAATTATGATTACATTTTTTATAATAAAATTAGATGTAAATTATCATCTAATTTACATAAATATTTGTTAAAAATTAAAACTTTAAATGTTTAAGTTTATCAAATTAAAATTAAGAATATCTGGTTATATATTTCGTAATATAATTCAAGTTACAGTTTAATGTGGTAGGAAAATGAAAAAAAAAACTCAGGATAATCCGGCTTTCGTAAAGTGGGGTCTGGATAAACAGGGTTCTATTGTATATTTTATTGAATAGAATGTGATTCCTGAAATTTTTCTGAAAAGAAAAATTCGATAAAACATTTCGGATTGGTTTAGGTTCCTTCTAACCGTAATCCGTCAATTCTATTGCCGTTATTCTAGGACTTTCAAATGGATCGTCCAAGAACCATTAAATTTTTTATTTATGCTGGGCCAGTCAGAATTCAACCTGAGCTCCAGGACTTGACCAGTTAGTAATGACATTAATCATAAAAATAATAATAATAAACTGAATTACAGAATATATTAAAATACTCAAAAAATGAATATTTTTTTTTCTCCTATGACATGAAAACCGTGAAAAAGAAATTCTGAAAACTTTTCTTCAGATTTTTCTATTCTTCCGAAAAAAGAATTGAGATTATATATATATATATATATATATATATATAAAGCTAAGGTACAAGGGTATCTGTTATCTCTCCTAATACCTACTGACCTATGTAAGCGCTATACATATGTATATATTGAGGATAAAAAGGAGAAATAAAATAGTCTTTTAAGCTGATAATGTGCGAGTCATTTCACGGTCCTTTTTCCTTTTTTTTAAAGTTCTACTTGCGACGGAGCTTAACTTATATATAAGGATTTTTATTGTTAAAATATATATTATATTATAGTTATAGTAAATAAATGACTGTGTGTTCAAATTTCTTAAATAATGAAATCTGAACATTAAAATTTATATTAAATATTGATAAAAGAGATTACATTCAGTATTAAGACGATACTGGATATGTATTAATGTTTTGGAAGTTTCAATTATCTTTCTTCGTAAAGAATTAAGATCATTGACCAGGCTTCCATAGACTTTTTGTTTAATGCCACTTCAAACAAAGTGTCTTTTCAGATCTGAAGAGCATCACAATAATACTTATTGTCCTGTTCCAAAAGTGCTGCTGTTTCATCCATTGATGATGCTGTAGTGTATGCTGTGATGCTATGGCTGTCTTAATACTCAAGTTATCACATTGAACAACATTTAATATGAATTTTAATGTTTAGACTTCATTAATAAAGTAGATAGAACTAATATTAATTAATTTACTATAACCTAAATAATTCATTACAACAATAATCTATAGAAATATCTCCTAAATGAAGTATTAATGGAAATACATTCGTAGGGAATTTTTTTCTGGTTTTGAGATACTTGATTCATATTTTTAGTTTGGACACAATCCAGTAACAACCTATTTATATATTATTCTATTCTATTATATATTATAAAAATTGAATTAGAGATATAACATGAAGTAACTGTTAATTTTTACGTTTTATTCTACAGCTAAACATTAAAAATTTATTTTATCTTCTTTATATGTTTTGCAACAATTGATGAATAACATAATATATATGTATATGTATATGTATATAACTTACGAGCACTTGGACTGAAAGACTTAAAAAAAAAGGGA
>NW_027111755.1:0-615 GCF_000696795.3 Halyomorpha halys
CACCCGGACCATATTCCATTCATCTATACACACGGTCAATCAATAATCTTCCAGTAATTTAATAATGATTTGATTATTCGTGATAATCTTCTAAGGTTGTGATGTATTAAATTAATAACTAAATTTTTCCATTTCACAAAATTGGAAAGTAGCTTATGAAAAATGTGAATATAAGTTAAATATCTTCATTGGATGTTAACGAAGCAGGGCGTATTAGGGATAGCTCGGGGGGGGGGGGGATTAGATGTCTGTTTGCTGTGGGCGGGGTCGAGTCTCGTCGAGCAAACTTTTCATTAGCTAGAAACCAAACCTGAATTTTTTTAATAAAGCAAAAAAGAAGTTTTTTTTTATAACGGCTATATAGCTTATAAACCTACTGCAACCTCCGCCAGAATTATTAAAGTTTCCCTTTAAAAAAGTATTTTTCCCACGAGTTTAATTTGGATTACACCTGTTTTATGCCCATGATTAGTTCATGATCAATTGCATTTGTGATTGGGTTAATAAATTCCAAAATTTATGCGGAAATGAAAAAGGATCAATAACTAACTTGATAGGAAATCTTGTTTAAGTTTTCCATGTGTGCTCACAGTTAGCAATAACCCTTTGATTGCA
>NW_027111755.1:2729-4508 GCF_000696795.3 Halyomorpha halys
ATTTTATATTGTATATATTATTTTATATTGTATATATTATTTTATATTGTATATATTATTTTATCATTATGTTATTTTATTTATTTATTTTTCATACAGATAGTCTGATTATGTTCACTTGTCTATTCTTTTGTTTGTATATATTTTAAGAGAGTTTTTTTATTTTATTTCATTTTTTTTTTACTTATTTATTTATTTTTTATTTAATTTTAGTATGTATGAGATCATTCATCAATATTACTTATTGCCCACAACTGTGTGGCAGATTGTAATATCTATCAATAAATAAATCTATCAATTTGTGGCGTTTATATAATACGCTAAAATATTATTATACTGCTTGTGTACTAACATATTTTTTTTTTTTTTTTTTTTAAATAATGTTGTACTTAGCCCTGATTTCTGCATTAAACGTTGGCCCTAATATAACATAAATATGTACTCATATATGTTTTATACTGAGTGCACTCCTGACATAATTCCCAACGATAATAATAATTTAATTATTTTTTTATGGGGCTACCCCCAGTAGCCAGTGAAATACATGAAATAGATAATCAATTATAATAATTTTACAAAACTGATGAGTTAAAGATCGTTTTATACAGCCTAATAATAAACAATATACCCAAGCTGGGCTATCCACATTCGTTAGAGTAAAATAATAAACAAAAACGTCACTTCATATTTAATAATATTAAAAAACACAATAACTATACCTCCTATTGGGACGATAGGTGTCCAGCTCTAAGCAAAAGGTTTTGGATCAAATATATAAAAAACAGTTTAAGGTCCAATCCTGAGGGTACAGACAAGAATTCATACAACTGATTTCGGTTAATATTGGTTAGCTTCGGCAGGTATCGGATTCGATTCTCGTGATACGCGGGGCGATTTGTCCAAAAAATGGAAACAATCCTCCAGGGCCGTTCCATCACAAGCTGGACAAAGCTTCTGTGGGTCCAAAAACATAATTCCCAACGAATTAAATTAGTTTTTGACAGTGCTAAGATAATTTAAGACAAGATTAGTTTCCCTTCTGCTGTTCCGAATCCAATATATCAACGGGTGTGTTTTTAAAATATGTTTTGTTCATATCCACCCAAGCTGGATGTTTAGATTATAAAACTTGAAATATATTTTATTCAGTAGTTGAGCGTAAAGGTCAGGGTTAAAAGCCCGATATGTGAAACAAGCTTGAGGCCAAAAACCCTTTATAATTCCATTAACAGCGGATTTGTTTTTTCAAAAAATATCCATTAGCATTTGAAGGGTTATGAAATGAAAGAGATGTCATGTTGTGTCAGTTGGATGTTGACAGCCACTGGATGCGGTGTCAAGAGGCGTTCTGATTTATCGGAAACAATTATTTTTTTCATTCAATTGTTTTTTCATTATGAGATTTTATTTTATTTTAATTGTTTCGAAATGCTTCAAATTTATCAGATTTAAAAATTTTCCAGTTAAAAAGTTCAGCTAAATAATTACAGTAAACCCGTCTGATGGTTGTAAGTTTTACAATCAGGAGGTACGGACGGACATATAGAAAAAATTAAGTTCAAAAAGGACTAATAAAATATCCTTAAACAATATAAGGATTAGTTAAATTTTATTTCTTTTCTTTTTCAATTTATTATTAAAAATTATTATACATTATGATAATCATACCAATTTGGACATGTGGAATTGAGCTCTGGGGCTCCACCAAACCATCATATTCCTCCCGCATCCGATCCTTATAATCCAAAATCTTTATATATTTCCAAATTTTTAGTCTAT
>NW_027111755.1:6904-7242 GCF_000696795.3 Halyomorpha halys
CAACATTTCATAATAAATGAACTGAAAAAATCAGAGTATAGTGAATTTATTTTGACAAATTATATCTCAAAAATCCATTCGACGTACACATGTCAAATAGCATGAAGTTTTGGAAGGAAACGTTATAAAACAAGTTGCTCAAAAATCCGCTAGGAGCTCTTATGTATTTAATATTCACATCGCCTTCTTCATAAATTATAACTCCTCTTCGATTTTTATTTAAAAAAATTTTTTTTTTATTTATTTTTTTTTATCATTTTTTTTTTACTTTTATCATGCCATAGGCGTTGATGACCAGAGGGTTTTACGCCTTTAAGCAACAACAACAACATTTCATA
>NW_027111756.1:0-5310 GCF_000696795.3 Halyomorpha halys
GGGCAGTCAGTAGGTTTACGACGGTGATTTGATGGGATTTGTTGGAATTTATCTTAATCCTCCAATTACAACACCATTCTTCGAGGGCTGTGATATGGGATTGGAGATTTTGGGATACGATTAATGGGTTATTATTAACAGCGAGCACACTTGTGTCATCGGCATACGTGGTGAGGATAGTGTTAGGATTGGTTGGAATGTCAGCTGTATAGACGGTGTAGAGGATGAGACCAAGGATTACCTTGGGGAACATAAAGAAATTTAAAATTGAATGTTACAACAATCTTATCCTTTATTTTTACGACTTTAATTTTTTATGGCTATAAAACACAGCTTCATGATCCTCGACTGCCTTTCTTTTTTTTCTTCGGACCACTTCATGCCCCTCTTTTTTCTTCTTCCAATATTGGCGAGATTTTTCAGTGTTTTCCTGTATGTGCCTCTATCTAGACAGTCGGTATCTGAAATTTTAAGGTTCTTCAATTCTTCACTTATTTGTCTCGTGTATCCTCCCACGCTTCCGAAGCTAAAAAGTTTATTGAAGATCTTATTGTTCAATCTTTCCTCCTCCATCCTTATCATGCGCCCGTAGAGCATCAGCCTTCTGATCCTTATCTCGGTTTCAAGGTCTTTTTCTGTAAATCTCTTCGTTAGTTCTTCGACTGAAGCCTTCTTGTGTTTTCCTGGGGCCATAGATTTTTCTTAAGATCCTCCTTTCTATTCTTAGCAGCTTTTCCAAGTTGGGTAAGCATTCGGTCCCCACCCCGTATAAAATCACAGGCCTTATCACAACTTTGTAGTGCCTGAACTTTGCATTGGAGGAGAGGTTCTTTTTATTGTAAATTTTGCCTATTTGAAAGTTTAAATTTTCTAATTTGTGATTTTCTCTCGATTAACTTTTATTTTTCCGTATTTAGTGTTTACTGCTTCTTTCTTGAAATTTACTTCAGCAGTCATGAGCTCAGTTTTTTCGTATGATATTTGTAGGCCTGCTTTTTCAGCTATTATTTGTAGGGTATTTATTTTACTAATAACCTCTTCCTCTGATTCTGTGAACTGTGCGAGGTCGTCTGCAAATGCCAAACAACTCAATTTTATATCACTTTTTTTTGTTCCCTACTAAGGCTTCTGAGCTAGTTTTTTTTTTTTTTTTTTTTTTTCCAGAATTCCTTCATGAATTTATCCAGGACTATGTTGAAAAGTATTGGAGACAAACCGTCACCTTGTATTAGCCCTGTTTTTATCTGAAAAGGTTGTATGCCTTATAATAATAAAAAAAAAGTAATTGTTTTACTAGTTGTATACTTTTAACTAGATGTAACCACCCAATGCAGCACAACTTTATCAATAAAGTGTTTCTCTCAAAATAATTGTTCTGAAATTTGGCATTCTCAAATAACATTTGTCCATACAGAGCTAACTCTCCATGATGGATAAGTGTCAACATGCATCTTCATGAATCCATAAATTGCTTAGAATACAAAGGTTTCTTTACCCAGGACGTCTTCGAGATTCACATCGACGATAGCGCCGCAGGCAGAGAAACTTTGCCGAGGTAAGTAGATAAGAAGTTTGCCATAATGTTCTACCAATGAAGAGCCAGGGGTAGTTCTGAATAAGTTGCGGGGGAAAAAAAGACAACTGTCTTTGCCGGAGCAAAAAGGGACCACCTTCCCGCTGAGTTTGCAGAGTTAACAATTTGTGAGTTCATGAGGAGCTCTGGAACAATAAGGACTTATAAAACGTTCAAAAGGAGCTTAACCTTCAAGTAGCTTTTTCTTTTTGAAGTTAATAATTTTCAATTATTTTAAAGTAGCTCGTGGAATATGTTAATTATTTTGTAATTTAAAAGGGTAAAAATGAAGAAGGAAAATTACATTAGCAATTTTGATTACTAACTAATGTTTAGTAATGACTTAAATAATAATTACAACTATAAATTGTAATATTTTAGATTTTGTAACAAATTAAAATTTTTAATCCATAAATTTCTGATTTATCTCTTGTGTATGAATATTAATTTCGAAAAAACATTTCAGAGTAAAAAAAAAAAATTAAAAAATAGCTAGAAACAGCTTTTAGTTGATAAACATCAAATCTCTTTTGGCGAATCTAATCCTCTTGGACATTTTTTATTCACTCTACTCATAACATATCTCTTTTGTTGATACCCCCTCCCCCTCTCTTTTTGTGTATTCTGTGTCTCGTAATTTAGAAAATCCGTAGCAAGAAACGGTCACTGAATTGGTCCGGGTTCTTATTACAGTTCCAGTTGTTTGTTTTCTTTTTCGTTTTGTTTTTTTTCTCTCCCCCTCCCCCCCTACCCTTTTAATGCCGCATTCCCGTGAAAGATAAATAAAGAAGCTCGAAGCTCGAAGCGAAAACGTAAAGGAAAAGAGGAAAAAATGAGAAATTGAAAAAAAGGCAGGAAGCAGAAGCTGTAGAAGTAGAAGCGTGCTATTCCGTGATGGGACGAACGTCCCCATTGTCCCAATGGTTAGATCTTTCGTCCCGAGCTTCTCCCCAAACTCTCATTTACTTATTACTCTTCCTGGTAGTCTCTAATTCTTTTCTTCGGCTATTCTTTTAAATCGAATTTTGCGCTCAGGACACCGTATTTGCAGTTAAACTTTTAGCTGAATATAGGAAATATATAATAATAAACAGCACCATTTAAATTATTATTAATAATTAGCGAATAATCTGGAGGAATCGCCAAAATGATAAAAACATGAGGATGAAGAACACAGCGGTACCTCTTCCGATGTCCTAACTTAATTCAATTAGGAATGATTGTATTTAAGATATTAATTTAATCTAAGTGTAAATTTGTATTTCTTATTTCGATTTGATTTAATTTATATATTTGTAAATATGGTGTGAATAATCCATTTTAACATTTTCTATAAATATAAAACAGAATGCAATATTAAAACAAAAAACTTCAATAAATTAGCAGATCTCTTGACCACCTCCTAGTCACTACGAACTCTATCAACCGGTCATTGATACTTTTAGTATGACCTTCTTAACTAATAGAACCATTTAATAATTTTAAATATTGTTGTAGTTGTTATGATTAGCAAATAGTCAATATATTTTGCAATTTATTCTGTTGAAGTAACATCTACCAAACGTCAAATACCCATAACTAAACCGTTTAACTGCTTAGAGAAATTATCATTAAATTTCAAATAATTATTACTGACGCATAATGATCCCTTCTATATGTGTTATTTTATTTCTGATTTTCCGGAAGTTCAATAATTATATAGTGATTATAATATGTTACAGAGATGTCACATTCTAAGTGTTTTCACAGAGTTCTTAGTACAAGAGCCCGAAGGAAAAAAAGTCAGTTATTTCTCCCCTATTTTTGGGGAATACAAAAAAACTATGTATTATTACTAGTCAAAATTGATTCTACCAAGAGTAGTAGTGAGAGGGAATAAAAAATGGCAGCTGTTTCAAAAAGTAAAAAAATAATAATTTTTTGTAGTAAAACTCCTATCCAAAAAAAAAAAGTGTCATAAACTACTTTATAGTATGTTAAACTAGCTCTATTTTGAGCGCTGGCGGACATCTATACGTCTAATGATTTCTGAGATTTTTTTTTATTAATCAAAAATTTTGTCAGAACAACTAGAAATCAACATTTTATAATTTATTTTGTCCAATATCATGAAAACTACAACTCGTACGAAGATAAACGTTTATCTTACCATAACTACTTTATGGCACATTAAATTAACTTTAATTCGAATGCTAATGGACATCTGTACGTTGAATGATTCCAGATATATAGTTTTCCCAAAATGAATTTTAAAACTATTGATTTTTCGGTGACTTTTTTATGAAATGTTGTCGCTTAAAAAGCTATACCTCAGGATCTATTAAACGTAAATAGTTGTATTAGGGCTCATAGTTTAGCAAATTTACTCTACTTTAAACGATGTCCTATTGGGTTTTCTAGAGATTTTAGTGGTTTAAAAGATATGAAGCTCCGAAAGGTAACTTAATTTTCTTAAACTTTTTGAAACAGCTAACATTATTTTATGGCTCAGAATTTACTACCCTTAGGAGTACCTCAAGGATTATTAGATGCTCCACTACTCTGCATAATTTGAGGACATGCACAGAATTTGAAACATAAAGTAATAAAGCTTCAAAAATAGCAGAAACTTTTAAAAAATTCGAATTAAGACCAATCTAAACACATTGCTTTCACACTTCGACATGAGTTTTATCTCTCTGTTTAAAGTATAATAGGTTCAAATTCCACATATCGATGGAATACAATATCTAGGCTTGACAGAAAGATAGAAGAATATACAGCGCAAACATAAAGAACAAAAAGTAAAGCCCAAATTACGGTAATTATACTTAAGTCGTTCATAATTGAAACTTAGACAGACTTTGAACACTTACTTTAAACCCTTAAATACAAAGACCGAAGCCTTTGACGCAAACAGAAGAAGGCTGAAAAGAAGCTCGAAGAAGCTAAATGAGTAATACTAATAAGGCTTCTTTTCATGCTATTTAACTTCACTTGTCAGCAAGATATGAATTAACTCGTTGTCTTTATTTGTTTTTTTGAAATGGGTCAATGACTAATTACTCTTTTATTCTTAGAATAACTTCAATATTTTTTTAGAGGAAGTGGTTAATATATACACATACAGAGGAGGGAACACACATAGTGAGTGGACCAGCAGAAGTTGGAGGGTGGGAAGGTAAAGGGTGGTCTTTCTTGGAAGGTAAATCCTTTATCTAAACATTCCCAAATAAAGGTGTTTTTTCTAGAAGTGTCCTTAGGTTCTTTATAGATTTTAGATAGAACGTTATTTACAATAGAATACCTATGATTATGGTATATTACTGGTACAGAATATTTGGGTTCATTAAGCTTTATTATCATCATATTCCTAGTGTATTGATATAATCATAATATCAAGGGATAACAAGAATAGTATAAGTCAGAAAATGGCCAAAATAGGTTAAGAGTTTTACAAGTTGTAGAAAATGTTGAAAACGATATGGCTCATCTTCAAAATGTTTAAGGCAGAGGTGCCGGATACAAGCACACTGAGGAAATTGACACGTAGTAGGCCAATACGTTTTTGTTTTTCAAGTTCAAAAACCAAGTTTTTTTTTAAAACTTATTTATCCATTCAAGTGTTTCCTGTAACCGGTTTTTTTAAATTATATTTTCCTTTTAATCTATGTGTTCTTCTTATTCTCGTAAAATGTATCTATTTGTTTGTTCATGGTAGACTGATCTACTGCTGTGACTATGAATGATGGTCTGAT
>NW_027111757.1:0-4156 GCF_000696795.3 Halyomorpha halys
TTTTTTTTAAGGAAGGAGGTGTGCTGGGTGCAACGGGAGAGACAGTGCACATGCACATGCAATGTGAAGGAACGGCGGTATGCACAGGCGTTACGGGAACATTTAATGGAAGAGTTGGCAAAGTTGAAAGAACAGGGCATAATTGTTAACAGTACGTCACCCTATAATAGTCCTTTGTGGGTGGTCAAGGAAAAACCGACACCGGGTGATAGCAAGGAAAAATACCGCGTTGTGATTGACAACTATAAGTAGAACGAGAACACGGTAGACGAAAGGACCCCATTCCACGTTTAGAGGACATATTGGATTGATTAGGTGGATCAACCATCTTCAGCACCCTCGACCTCAAAGCTGGGTACCATCAGATTAAAATGCATCCGAAGGATCATGCGAAGACGGCATTTTCATTCGAACGAGGTCACTACGAATTTACTAGGATGCCTTTTGGATTAAAAAATGCCCCGATCACGTTTCAATAGTTAATGGACGAGTTCCTCCATGGCATAGACGAAGCCATGTGGCAGGTATACATGGACGACCTAATCTCCTTTAGCAAAAATGAGCGCGATCATAAAGACCATTTGAGAACGGTATTTCAAAGGATTGGACAATTCCGCCCCAAGCTATCTCAGGAGAAGTCGTTTCTAGGACGGGAACAAATTAGTTTTCTTGGACACACGATTTCTAGTATGGGGGTTAATTCGGACACGGGCAAAGTGGCACTTCAAAATATAGCGGTACCCAGGGACGTGAAATGTGTTAGGCGGTTATTAGGGGCTCTTAATTACTATAGAAGATTCGTACCAGAAATGGCCGAACATTTGGTCCCCCTAAATAATCTTTTGAAGAAAGGAAGTAGGGTAGTGGTGACACCGGCCATGGAAAGTAATATTAGAAAATGCATCATGAGGCTACAGCAGGAACCTGTACTAGCATTCCTGGATTTTAACAAGGCCTTTACAATTACAACCGATGCCAGCGAATACGCATTAGGGGCAGTCCTGTCGCAGGACAGCGAGGCAGGAGAACGTCCAGAGGCGTGGAAGGAGGGTAACAGACGCAGAATCGAGCTACAGTGCTCTCGAACGGGAACTATTAGGAATCGTCTGGACGATAGAACACTTCAGACGCTACGTGTTCGGGAGGAGATTTAATGTTCACACAGACCACCGGCCCCTCCAATGAGTGGGAAAATTAAAAGAGTCGTCGGAGCACGTCACCCGTTGGAAAGAGCTCCTCGGTCAATTTAACATGGAAATCGTGTATAAACCAGGTAAGGAAAATGTAGTGGCAGACTGGCTCTATCGTGATATTGTTATTAACGCTGTGGAGGAAGAACAAGGGGAAACGGCAGGGGACGTGATGCAATTCCTGCGGGACGCCAGGAGAAGGAGAGCCTTCCAATACGCAGGTACAAGCAGAAGAAAGTCAAACATCGGGAGAAGAAAGCTCTACCGGTGGAAGGCCATCTGAAATGGAGGCGGTGGAAGGCCATCTGAAATGGAGGAAGTAGAAGAAATCGTCAACGACAAGAAACACCAGATCGTGAGGAAAACGAGGACCTCCGGAATGATGAAAGTCGAGTACTCTAGATACGGGCAGAGCTCCATTAAAACCACATGGTCGGAACCAGGGGTACGCGAGGATCAGATATACCGTGCACTTAACGATGCGTCGAAACACGGTAAAACATTTTATCTATACGTGGGCAATTCCGTCATCCAGGAGAAAATCAAGAGACTTTGGAGACAGGAACTGATAGGGGTCGACAGAACTTTTATTAGATGTACGATAATGGTGGAAGCTCTGGGATGAAGAGAGACAAAAAGAGGTCACTCTCGCGTACCACCAAGGGAAGACGAACCACCGCGGGTTAGGCGAAACGATACAGGCACTCAAGCGACGCTACTTCTGGTGGGGAATGAAGAAAACAGTACAAGAGGTAATAGGCGGATGTAACGTATGCCTTAGTACGAAATATGACCGCCATCCTCCTAAAGCAATGCAGGAGGAGACGCTTACATCCCATAGACCACTTTGTGACATACAAATAGACTCCTTCACCTGGAAAGGTTATAAGTAGGTGACAGCCATCGACATCTTCAGTAAGGTTGATATGGCGCATCAGGTACGAGATAAGTCTGCCTGGGCAGTACTGGCAGCGTTGAGGGTATGGTTCAGATTTTATGGAGTTATGAAGAGTTAGATAATCTAAAAAAACAGGGTATCATCGTAGATAGTACCTCCCCATACAACAGCCTCTTACGGGGAATCGACGAGTCCATGTGCCAGGTATATATGGACGACTCGCTTGTTTTTAGCAAAACGGATGAACAACATTTGTCTCACTTGCGCAAGGTGTTCGAACAGGTCCAGAAATTTGGGTTAAAGTTTTCGAGCGAAAAATCAATATTGGGGAGGAACCAGATAAATTTTTTAGGACACACAAGATCGGAACAGGGAGTCAGACCAGACGCAAATAAGGTGAAAGCAATCAGGAAAATGGCGATTCCAACGGATGTTAAGGGAATCAGGAGATTATTGGGCGCTCTGAATTACTATCGACGATTCGTACCGCCGATGGCCAGGTATCTGGTACCCATAAACAACCTTCTGAAAAAGGGAAATAGGGTGCAGGTGACGCCCGATATGGTGTAAAATATTAGAAAATGCATGGAGGCGCTTCAGAAGGAACCGGTGTTGGCATTCCCGGACTTTGAACGTACTTTTATCATCACTAAGGACGCAAGTGAGTACGCGTTGGGGGCGGTACTGTCGCACACTGCGAGGGTGGAGAGCGACCGGTGGCGTACGCTAGCAGGCGGTTAACAGATGCTGAGACAAGGTACAGCGCACTTGCGCGGACACTGTTAGGTATTGTGAGGGCGGTAGAACATTTTCGCCCCTATGTTTTCGGGAGGAAATCCCGGGTACATACAGATCACAGACCGCTTCAGTGGATTGGAAGGCTTAAAGTGTCCTCAGCTAGGGTCACCAGATGGAAGGAACTGCTCAACCAGTACAACATCGTAATCCAGTACAAACCAGGAAAAGAAAATATACTTGGCATACCACCAGAGAAAGGCCAATCACCGAGGCTTGAATGAGACCTACCAAGCCCTGCGACGGAAATATTTCTGCTGGAATATGCTGAAAATGATTCAGGAGATAATCGGGAACAGTGAGGTGTGCCTCAGCACCAAATACGATCTACACCCACCCAAGGCGACACAAGAGGGGACACCGACGGCGAACACATCGTTAGTAGAATTACAAATCGACACTTTCACCTGGAGGGGCTACAAGTTGGTTACAGTGATCGACTTGTTTAGAAAAGTGGCCATGGCACATCCGAATCGAGAAAGATCGGCCGAGGCGGTATTGGGAGCGCTGCGTTTATGGTTCCAGTTCTATGGAGTACCGGAAAGGATATCGTCTGATGCGGGACGGGAGTTCGATAACGCATACGTCAGAGAAGAAATGAAGGCTTTGGAGGTAAATTGGCATCTAAACACCCCAGGACACCCTAAGTGCAGGGGGGTATAGAAAGGCTTCACGGTACGTTTACCGATCACTTGCGGATGTACCAGCTAGATAAGGGCCTGGAACCTGACGAGGCTATGATAAGAGCTATACCACTCCGTGCATACGGTAAAGGGATTCGCTCCATTCGAAATTCTATTCAACTCGTCGATTCCCCGTAAGAGGCTGTTGTATGGGGAGGTACTATCTACGATGATACCCTGTTTTTTTAGATTATCTAACTCTTCATAACTCCATAAAATCGGAACCATACCCTCAACGCTGCCAGTACTGCCCCGGCTGACTTATCTCGTACCTGATGTGCCATAGCAACCTTACTGAAGATGTCGATGGCTGTCACCTACTTATAACCTTTCCTGGTGAACGAGTCTATTTGTATGTCACAAAGTGGTCTATGGGATGTAAGCGTCTCCTCCTGCATTGCTTTAGGAAGATGGCGGTCATATTTCGTACTAAGGCATACGTTACATCCGCCTATGACCTCGTACTGTTTTCTTCATTCCCCACCAGAAGTAGCATCGCTTGAGTGCCTGTATCGTTTCGCCTAACCCGCGGTGGTTCGTCTTCCCTTGGTGGTACGCGAGGGTGACCTCTTTTTGTCTCTCTTCATCCC
>NW_027111757.1:4446-5703 GCF_000696795.3 Halyomorpha halys
TTGTCGACATTTGTAGGTTTTACCTCCTATCTTAATCTTCCATCCAAGCACCCACCTTCCCTTGCAGGTCACACCCTACAATTACTTTATATTCCCTCGGCATGGTCTTTACAATATGTACATTCGAGATGCCCTTACTAAATCCCCAATGGTTCAAGTCTATTTCTGCCTCCCCCTCTACCTCACAAGGGCCACCTATGGTGATAAGCTTCTCCTTTTTGTCTCCAAGTCCTCATCATGCCTTGCTGGCTATCCTCTCGCTCATAGTCCCCTGCTTCAGTTTCTTTTCCTGAGGTCTCGGACATCTCCGTGGATTCACTCATGGAACCGTTCGTCCTTCGAGAGATTACGGAGAAGGGTAATCTCTCGAAGGACGAACGGATCCATGAGTGAATCCATGGAGATGTCCGAGACCTCAGGAACAGAAACTGAAGCAGAGTATCATGAGCGAGAGGATAGCCAGCAAGGCAAGAGGAGGACCTGGAGGCGAAAAAGAGAAGCGGCTAGAACACGAGGAGAGTTCTGAGGAGCGTACCCACAGAGGGGCTGCCACACGTTGAAGATCAACCATATGAGAGGAGAACACGGCGGTTTACCTTGTGAGGTAGAGGGGGAGGCGGAAATAGGGTTGAACCTTTGGGGATTTAGTTAGGGCATCTTGAAAGTCCATATTGTAAAGACCATGCCGAAGGAATATAAAGTAATTGTGGGGTGTGACCTGCTAGGGAAGGTGGGTGCTAGGATTAAGAATAGCAAGGGGAAATGGAATATTAAGATAGGATGTAAAACCGTACCTAGTGACATAAAAGGAATTCGAAGGTTGTTGGGGACTTACAGGAGGTTTGTTCCAGAAATGGCGGAGTATCTCGTTCCACACAACAACATACTCAAGAAAGGCAGGAAGATGATCGTCACCCCGATGATGGAGGACAATATCAGACGGTGCATGGAGAGGTTGCAGCAAGAGCCGGTACTAACTTTTCCAGATTTTAATCGGCAATTTACGATTACCACAGATGCGAGTCAGTATGCGCTAGAAGCGGTGCTGTCTCAGGAGGGAGATGGGGGAGAGCGCCCAGTGGCGTATGCCAGCAGGCGCCTTACGGAGACGGAAAGTAGATACAGCGCAATGGAGCGAGAACTCTAGGGAATAGTGTGGGCTGTCGATTACTTTAGACCATATGTGCTCGGCAGAAGGTTCAAGATACATACTGATCATAGACCTCTCCAGTGGGTGGGAAAACTAAAGGAATCATC
>NW_027111757.1:5753-9971 GCF_000696795.3 Halyomorpha halys
TCGCTTGAGTGCCTGTATCGTTTCGCCTAACCCGCGGTGGTTCGTCTTCCCTTGGTGGTACGCGAGGGTGACCTCTTTTTGTCTCTCTTCATCCCACAGAGCTTCCACCACCGTACATCTAATAAAAGTTCTGTCGACCCCTATCAGTTCCTGTCTCCAAAGTCTCTTGATTTTGTCCCGGATGACGGAATTGCCCACGTATAGATAAAATGTTTTACCGTGTTTCGATGCATCGTTAAGTGCGCGGCATATCTGATCCTCGCGTACCCCTGGTTCCGACCATGTGGTTTTAATGGAGCTCTGTCCGTATCTAGAGTACTCGACTTTCATCATTCCGGAGGTCCTCGTTTTCCACACGATCTGGTGTTTCTTGTCGTTGACGATTTCTTCTACTTCCTCCATTTCAGATGGCCTTCCACCGGTAGAGCTTTCGTCTCCCGATGTTTGACTTCTTCTGCTTGTTGGAACCTGCTTATTGGAAGGCTCTCCTTCTCCTGGCGTCCATTCCCGCAGGAATTGCATCACGTCCCCTGCCGTTTCCCCTTGTTCTTCCTCCACAGCGTTAATAACAATATCACGATAGAGCCAGTCTGCCACTACATTTTCCTTACCTGGTTTATACACGATTTCCGTGTTAAATTGACCGAGGAGCTCTTTCCAACGGGTGACGTGCTCCGACGACTCTTTTAATTTTCCCACCCACTGGAGGGGCCGGTGGTCTGTGTGACTTTAAATCTCCTCCCGAACACGTAGCGTCTGAAGTATTCTACCGTCCAGACGATTCCTAATAGTTCCCGTTCGAGAGCGCTGTAGCTCGATTCTGCGTCTGTTAGCCTCCTGCAACGCCACTGGACGTTCTCCTCCCTCGCTGTCCTGTGACAGCACTGCCCCTAATGCGTATTCGCTGGCATCGGTTGTAATTGTAAAGGCCTTGTTAAAATCCAGGAATGCTAGTACAGGTTCCTGCTGTAGCCTCATGATGCATTTTCTAATATTACTTTCCATGGCCGGTGTCACCACTACCCTACTTCCTTTCTTCAAAAGATTATTTAGGGGGACCAAATGTTCGGCCATTTCTGGTACGAATCTTCTATAGTAATTAAGAGCCCCTAATAACCGCCTAACACATTTCACGTCCCTGGGTACCGCTATATTTTGAAGTGCCTCTACTTTGCCCGTGTCCGGATTAACCCCCATACTAGAAATCGTGTGTCCCAGAAAACTAATTTGTTCCCGTCCAAGAAACGACTTCTCCTGGGATAGCTTGGGGCCGAATTGTCCAATCCTTTGAAATACCGTTCTCAAATGGTCTTTATGATCGCGCTTATTTTTGCTAAAGGAGATTAGGTCGTCCATGTATACCTGCCACATGGCTTCGTCTATGCCACGGAGGAACTCGTCCATTAACTATTGAAACGTGATCGGAGCATTTTTTAATCCAAAAGGCATCCTAGTAAATTCGTAGTGACCTCGTTCGAATGAAAATGCCGTCTTCGCCTGATCCTTCGGATGCATTTTAATCTGATGGTACCCAGCTTTGAGGACGAGGGTGCTGAAGATGGTTGATCCACCTAATCAATCCAATATGTCCTCTAAACGTGGAATGGGGTCCTTTCGTCTACCGTGTTCTCGTTCTACTTATGGTTGTCAATCACAACGCGGTATTTTTCCTTGCTATCACCCGGTGTCGGTTTTTTCTTGACCACCCACAAAGGACTATTATAGGGTGACGTACTGTTAACAATTATGCCCTGTTCTTTCAACTTTGCCAACTCTTCCATTAAATGTTCCCGTAACGCCTGTGCATACCGCCGTTCCTTCACATTGCATGTGCATGTGCACTGTCTCTCCCGTTGCACCCAGCACACCTCCTTCCTTAAAAAAAATGTCCGAATATTCGTCCATTAACCTATCTCTCCAATCCCCTTCCCTATTGATCGCTCCCATCCCATGCTATTATCCCTTTCTAGGCCCTGACATTCCAATTGCTTTTTCCCTATTTTTATATTCCAGCGCCCAAATTTGTTCTTTATCTGTGCTCCCACCTTTCCCAGTAGGTCACACCCTAAAATTACATCGTAGTATCTCGGCATTTTTTTTACTACATGAACCGTAAGGTTATGTCCTCTTACCCCCCATCTACTTAACCCCATTCTCGCCTCTCCCGAAACGCTACAGGGTCCACCCATGGAGATTAATTTGCAACTACATACCTATAACTGGTCTACCTGTACTGTGTCTCCTCTCGGCCCCTCCATCTACTCAACACCTCCTGGCCCAGGATAGTGTTCGAGCTCCCGCTATCGATGAGACATCTCACTCCTCCCACGCTGATGATAGGCAGGCCGCCCTGCTTCCCTTTGATGCTGTAGTTGACTAATATGCGGCCGCCTCTCCGCTGATACTCCCCTCAGATGTCGTCTTGGCTTCTTCTCCTCTCAGATGCCCGCCTCCATACCTATCTGGCATCTTTCCGTGCGTCCTCCCGGCTGTTATACCATTCCTCCAACTCAGACTCTGATGCTTCGGAAGTTCCTGGCGACCCCGTGGTTGATCCTCACGATCTCAGCACCCTGCTCCTCCTTACTCTTTGGCCATTCACCTCCATGGGCTCGCCGAGAATCGCTTCTCTCCTCTTGTATAAATATATGGGCATTGTTCCGCGATATGTCCTTCGTTACCGCATTCAAAGCACCTAGTGCGTGGGCACTGCGCCACCAGGTGTCCGATCTTGCCGCAACCGTCGCATTTTCGGTCTTCTCTTCTCCCGTTGCTCCTGTGTTTCCCCTGGTTCAATCTATACTCCTGGTTCCTCACCCTGTTTCTTCCGCTATCTCTATTTTCCCGCCTTCTCCAAGGATTATGTATGTTCCTTGGCCGATTATACTCCACTCGCGTCCACCCCGGCTCTTCCACTTCCATTCGGGCTTCCTCCTCTCGAGCACATGAGTCAATCCGTTCTTGCGCACACCCAACAAAGGATCGCTCCCTCGGCAGGCCCTCCCTTTTTCCCAGTTCTTTTGCTAACTGAATTTTTAGTGTGCCCGATAAAAACTGCATCTGGCCCTCTACTTGGTCTGCCGCCATCATTTCATTATACTGTCCACTCGACTGCTTAGTTAGGCTTCTTCACTTACCTAAACATCATGAACATATCTTCTTCTGGGGCCCATCGCCCTCCTCCGAATGCTTTCATCAGCCTCGCTTTGACTACGGTCCAGTGTCTCCTCGTCTGCCTGGATCAGATTAAGAATGCTGCGTTTCACCCTACAGACGACAGCTCCCCTCAACGCTTCGGTGTCATCGCTATCCAGTAGATTTTCGTTCGTCTTTCGAGCTTTTAATCTGTTTCCTCCTGAAAAGAAACGGGACTCTTGTGAATAAAAATTAGTTCGGTAATCCGTGATCCCGGTTTCGGCACCAGATACGTGATAGCGGGTTATAAACTCAAAAAAAAAAGGAAAAAAGGAACAAGAAAACACACTCACGGTTGATGATAATAGACTGCTTTATTCTATCAGTAATCCTACAATAATATAAATATACATTCTCGAGTTGTTGACAGAGGGAGTTAGGTATTAAGATTTATATTACACATCCTGTAAATATAACTTATATATAAGTTACAGCCTTAGTCAGCAGTTACTTCGATGTCAGCTGATTGAGGAGATCAGCTGATCGCTGATGTATATAAAGAGATGTACCGAACCCAATAAATTTAGTATGTTACAGCAGTTCACACGTGTTACATCTTAGTCCTTCTTCTCTTATTTGAAATTTGGCTTTCGCCAATACTAAAATGGTGCCGAAACCCGGGAACTTTGGATACCGGATTAATTTTCAGTCTAAAAGAAAATATTTTTTCATTGTTCTCTTTGAATTATGACCAGTATCGGATTATTGAGAAAAGCAGTTCTGAATCTATATAGAATATGAACCAAAACAACCAACCTCAAGCTGCATTCAACCAACCTCAAGCTACAGTCAACCAAGCTTTAGCAGCTGCCAACTCACCTCCGCAGGTGATTCAACCATTACCAGAAGTCGGGAGTATGGAGATGGGGCAAATAGAAGCGAAGATGTCGGAGGATCTATTGAACAACGAGGATGCAAAAGCACTGAAAGCAGCGGTAGTCTGGCATGTAAAAAGAAGTATCCTTAGTCAGATTCAGACAGATGAAGAGACCTCCTGGAAGGTCATCAAAGAAAGATTAAAGA
>NW_027111757.1:13633-16184 GCF_000696795.3 Halyomorpha halys
CAGGAGAGTAGCTCGGGAGAATTTAAACCTCTTAAAAAAGAAAGTTGGGATCAAACAGGGGTAAGGAGATACAGCGATACGAGGGACCATTCAGGGTGATAATGATAAGAGAACATAAAGTTGTAACTATTGAGAGCATTAGAGAACCCAAAAAGCGAAATTTATCTTTGATTATGTCGATGTACTGAATAAATTACGAGGCATTTTTTTTTAAATTGTATAAATTCATGATTTTATTTTTGTTTTGCTTTCTTTATTGTCTATAGTTATTGTTGTTGTGTTTTATATTAATTTATTGTATAGTTGAAGTTTACGAGGATTGTTCGTAAACTGGTGGGGGGAAGTTACAGCCTTAGTCAGCTGTTACTTTGATGTCAGCTGACTGAGGAGATCAGCTGATCGCATGTATATGAAGAGATGTACCGAACCCAATAAAGTTAGTATGTTACACAGCAGCTTGTATGTAACAGTTTACTCGTGTTACACCTTATTCCTTCTTTTCTTTTTTGACATTTGGCTTTCGCCGATACTTTACTTATATATATGTATATTAATTATATATAACTTAAAAGTTCTCAAATCTAAATGAAGGAAAGAAGAGAAGTGGTTTGTAAAAGTTTAAATCTAAGAAAAAAATTATATAGAAAAGGTTATATGGGTCAAAGGCAATTAGCCTGCATTTTTAAGATTTGAAAAAAGAAAATGACATCAATATGAAGGTATCCTTGAGAATGGCCTGAGGGTCGAAACTTTGGAAAAGTTGAGAGAAAAAAAGGATCAAATTTGTTTTAAATTAAGAATAAACTAAACCACTCTCAAACAAGAATATATAATATAATTAATCTAATTTTTGATTATATTGATTTCGAAATTAGAAATATCACTATAATTTTTCCATCGTTTTTTATATTTCATTTTACTACTGAAGGATAAGATGTCATGTGGGGCTAGGACAAGGAAATACATTTTTATCTTATATATTATCTACTGGTTCATAACATTTTATTGAAAATATTATGATTGAAAAAGTACCTGCATTTAAGTAATGGACTGATTTAGCATCCGGCAGTTCCAACCATAACTGACAAAGGATAGAAATAAAAAGAGGCGAAAAGAGAAAGGTGTAGTATTTAATGTGTTGGCTGGAGCAGCTGGGCTCCCATTAAGTACTCTTCCTGTCCCTACCTCCATTAATCTTCACGGGACAACCAGTTCTGGTGCTGTATAGACCGGGAAGATCAATTTTGCCAAATATATTTCTAATCCACTCATTTAGTCACGACCCAACAAATGGTTCTTTGTCCATTGTCCCAACAAAATCATTTCTTTTTTGGTTTTAATTAAAAGAAATTAAGTCCTAATATGGTTTTTGAAAACATGATATGTGACACAAATTTAAAAAGATCTGTGATACTATAGTACATTTAAAGGTATTCATACTCCACGGGTATGAAACTGTATTGATTAATTTTTTTACAGATTGATTGACGACTAAGAGTACTGATCCGTACCTTTGAGTCATCCTTCGTCGTCATTTTCAAATCAGACAGATAGTTCCTGAATTTTGAATATTGAAGTAAACTAACTCTGTTAAATACAATTATTTTGTAAACTAATTTTTTAATTACTAGATTTATAGAAGTTATAACTTTAACATCAATATACCAGCTGCAGAAACTAAATGAACGCTGTTACAATTCATTGCCTGACAGGGGGTTCCTTAGTCCAGCCAAAATTACATTCCTTCTGCTCAAATAACCCGCCCTGGACCGGCGGCTATATTGCCCCTCGGATTCACTAACCTTTGTCTTGATATCTGTCACACTCGTCCGGATGAGAGGGGGCTGGAATGAACAGGCTGATACTGGAGGAGGGGGGTCGCTCTTATTTCTTTAAATAAGGAAATAAAAGCTGGAGAAGGGTGAGAGATAGTTAAGAGCCTAAAATTGATAGGATTTACTTATATAAATCTGCCAACAAAAGTTTCAACATTTTATTATCTCATCACAATATACTGTTTTTCATTAAAAAAAAAAGTTATTGTGCCACAAAGATATCGCGACAACTAAGGCTTAATCAATCACGAAAATGGTAAACATGGATTATAGACAATCATTTAATATTGAATCATTGTCCTCACACACAATTCGGGGATATCAATTACCATGGATGTGACATCTTATATATGATTATGTTTGCCTTAAATACGGCTATAAAACTGAAAAGTATAAGAAAAGTAGTCCTGGAAGACGAAACATCCTTGGCATATTAACTCCCAACCTTACGTGTGCAACTTCGGCTTCGTAAAATTTTTCGTTTTTGAGCTAGCTTTCGTTAGCGATACTTCATTATTTGGCTCTTAAAACTTGTGTTTCCTTCAATAAATCAAGATTTAAATCCTCCCTTGTACTATATAAATATTTCATATATAGATAGGTGAAAGTAGAAAAGTAGCATAGTATAAGAATTTTTTTTATAGAAAATGGGTATAAAACTGCATGTAAGGACAATAAAATATAAACGGAAGAAGAGAGGCTAAGCCACGAAATAA
>NW_027111757.1:16654-24042 GCF_000696795.3 Halyomorpha halys
CAGGGTGATAATGATAAGAGAACATAATGTTGTAACTATTGAGAGCATTAGAGAACCCAAAAAGCGAAATTTATCTTTGATTATGTCGATGTACTGAATAAATTACGTGGCATTTTTTTTTTAAAATGGAAAAAATCAAGAATTTAATTTTGTTTTGCTTTCTTTATTGTCTATAGTTTATTGTAAATAGTTATTGTTGTTGTTTTTATATTAATTTATTGTATAGTTGAAGTTTACGAGGATTGTTCGTAAACTGGTGGGGGGAAGGTACAGCCTTAGTCAGCTGTTACTTTGATGTCAGCTGACTGAGATCAGCTGATCGCATGTATATGAAGAGATGTACAGAACCCAATAAAGTTAGTATGTTACACAGCAGCTTGTATGTAGCAGTTTACACGTGTTACACCTTATGTATAAGAATTATTTTTATAGAAAATACGTATAAAACGGCATGTAAGGACAATAAAATATAAACGGAAGAAGAGAGGCTAAGCCACGAAATAATAGTTGGGACCACTTCCTCCTCTTAGTTCTTTCATAAGTTTGTTCTCTTTCGTGTCGATGGACAACGGAGTTTGTGTAGTCAACAAACTTGAAACTCGGATTTTTAAGCCACTCTTCTTATTTTTTTTTATACATTTTGTTGAAATATAAATTAGTACACCTTTGAATAGAATTAGTGTGTGAAATGATTCTTATTTTATGACTACAAAATAAAAATAGCAAATAATACTGCAAGATCGATGATTGACAGTGTGTAATAATAAAAGGAAGATTTTCCGGTTGAGTCAAAGAAAAAAAAAAAACTCATACAACTATTTATTGTTTAATTAAATTAAATAGTTGTTTTTGTTTGTTTTGTTTTTTACCGCACCCAGACCATCTTTATTTTATTAATAACAGCTAATATTTTTCAAATGTTTTAGAAAGTATATATATATTTTTTAATATATTCGTAAAAAAAAATAAATAAAAAATAGGATTGATAACTTAATAACAGTACTTTTGTTTTTCAGAGTACGAAGGTTGAAAGGGCTTCTCAGTACCACGGCAATAACACTTAAATAAATCTGTTTTATTATTTTATAAAGTCAGAGTTTTTACAGTTATTAAATAAAACTTATTTAATGTTTTTGATAACACAATAATTTTCACAAAAACTTTAATGTAATATGTGTAGGTTTTAACCAAAGTTTAGATATTTCAAATTAAAAGAAAGCACGTACATAAAACTCGAACAATTTTAAATTGTAGAAGTGACAGTTACAATTACTATTAATTAGTTGTTTTTCAGTGTTACCAACAAATAAGGAAAGATGAAGAATCATTTAATTTCTATTTTAAAGTTTATGTTAAAAACTATTGATATAAGGTGGACTTATCCCCAATAGCTTCTGAAATTATCATACAGTATATTCAAAAGCTAAACAAATAAAAACTTTTTAACTTTGAAAAAAGAAAGCAACGAGTAAATTCTTTAATAACTAAGAAGAATATTATTTATTTCATCAAAATTTACAGAAATCAGGAAATATCAAAAAATGGACTTACCGTATTTCCTGAGCGACTCATTTCTATTTAGTAATACTTGTGGAAGAGGGTAGCTCAGTAATAAAATACTGTGGTACTGACTCCAAGGACCAGGGTTCGAATTCGGCTGTGGCAGACAATTATTTTTTTGCCATGAGTCAGACCTGGGGTTTGGGAACCTTCCGGTGTCCACCCAACCTCATGAAGTGGGTGCACTTATTGAGTAAAACTCTGGCGGTCAAACTGGATTCTTACCAAATCATCTCCATGCCAAACCGTTGTTTTAGTATCAGTACTTACTTACAAAGCACTGACCCTTCATGGGTATGTAGTGGTATAGATTTAAATGTTTTTAATTATTAATACTTAGCACAAATAATGGACTATTAACTCGTCTGGAAGTGATATTTAAACATTTAACTGATTATAATACCAGATATTAACTTGTTCCGGTTGCATTGGAAAAATTTCAGAAATTGCTACGGATTTCCATTTGATATATGGATTTAAAAGATCTTCCTGGATCTGAGGAATTAAGTTAAATCAAGTCGTACTGGAAAACAAATATTTGAAGGATTGATATTAACTATTTGTCAACGTTTTATTATTATATTGGAATAGCATTTCTAAAATCTGTTTTTTCAAATATTTAATTTCCCAAACCAATGAATAAAACTATAATCTTGTTATTTAGGAAAAGTTTAAATTGCTTCTAAATAACTTTTACATGATTTGGTTTAGTAAACTTCCTGATGTAAGGAAGTCATGTCCTAAGACTATTTTATGACTATAAACGTGAGAGTACAAATTATGTTAGTATATTTATGTAAGTATAAAATAATGTATGAGTTTTTGTTTTTTAATAATTTCCTGTCGTACAAAAAAAAAAGGTTTCGAAATCACGTTTTCGAACTAATGCTGTGTGAATTTTCTAATAGAATAATGAATTTTGTACGAATGTAATTTTAATTTATAGTTTTCCCTAAAATATAGGTAGTTCTTGTAGTTCTTTTTTCATTTTACTTATATCTATGTAGTCAGAAATTCCTGGTAAAATTAATTGTCTGTTCGTTTATTTTTTATATATATTAAAGTTTAAAAATGTATTTACCAGTGATGCGGCGAGAGGGATTCGCTAGGATCTTTTGAGCTCTGCTCTGTGTGGGCTCAGGAACTTCACAGGTCGATTGTGTAAATATTGTATATAAGAGTATAAATGTGACTAGAGATTATATTATTTTATTTTTTTTTTCATACACATGGTTTGATTACATTAATTTTCTTTATCCTTCTGTTTATATACATATATTTTAAGAGAGATTTTATTTATTTGTATGTGCTTTAATTTTTTTAATTTATTTATTTCTTTTTATTCTTATTTTATTTAATTTTAGTATGAATGTGATCATTCATCACTATTACCTATTGCCCATAACTGTGTGGCAGATTGTAATATATATCAATTAATAAAAAGTATCAAAATAAAAATTTATTGGTAATAATTGATATTTTTAAATGTTCAACAGTTACAGAAATATCGCGGGAATCCAATATTTCTGACAATAAGTAATTTCAAATAGAAAATTATTTCGGATCACCTTTAATTTCAAAATGGGTGATCAGCAAACCACAAAAAAAAAAATTCGAACTTCTTAGGACGCTCATTAGCAAGAGGTTTCATTTTTATAGCTAACTTGGCCAAATCATCGAGGTAGAGTGTTTTAAAGTTACAGTTGCCAGGTCAGAAAACTTTATTGTTTATTTATGCTAATTATTTCCAGGGAATGAAGGGGGTATACTGTTATGGCCCTCTGACTCCATAAACCACTACTCCATAGACTTTCCATTTGGAAGTGTACATTTCTTTCTGAAATAGCTATTTTTTCGGGAAAAATGTGAAATTATAAACCCGATGTAATATTAGACATTACATAAGATATCTTTAAAAAAATCATTGTCATTTGAGACTTTAGTTTAATTTTATCCTATTGAATTAGTTAAAGTAACAGTAGACTTTGTGTATTATATTTAATTAGTTATTATTGAAAATAGGAATCAAATTAGGAGGGGAGTTTCTGTGCGCCGCAACGCGCTTAGCAATTAGTAATATTTATCATTATTATAATATTGTGAGATACTATCGATAGTTAAAAGTGAGTAACCAGCCTACGGACAAGTCAAATCATAAAAAAGTCAACTAAAATGCAATTATCTATTCGATTACTTACCGTAGACACTACTTAATCCCTTTCTAAGTTGCGTTCCTAGTGCACAACGATAAATTGGTACTTTCAGTTGAGATGTGAATCCAGGTCCTTAAGCTCAGAATTTACTAGCCTTCCTCCGTACTTAACCTCTTTACAATTTATGTGTTTCTACATTAGGTTCATTACTATTTTTTTTAAAAAATATCTTTATTGAAATTTACAACTGTATATTACATAATACATTCATTAAAATTGATATTAGTTAAAATGGAGTATTACAGGCGTGTAGAGCAACTACTCATTGATAGCACTCTAATGACATTTTACATTACCTGGTCACGTGACCATCTTCTTTTCAGGTGCCTCGGAGGATTGTCAGGAATGGAAGAGGATGCAAGGTTAGAAACTAGGGGGTTTGAGTGGTTAGGGAGTTATGTGGTCAGGGAACATTAAGGTCTTTATGTATGATTTTATTTGCGACACAGCAAGGAGCATTGAGGATTTTACGAAGGATTTTGGATTATAAGGATTGAATACGAGAAGAATTAGAAGGTTTAGTGGAGCCCCAAAGCACAACTCCATATGTCCTGATTGGCCTTATTACAGTCGTATAGATCTCTCGTAATGTGTTGGAAGTTTAGACCGTTTGTCTAGTAAGTCCTGTAATAGTCGAAATCGGCATGCAGTTTCCTCTCTTTTGTGTGTCTTGTGTGAGGATTCCAGGTTAATCATTTGTCCAATGTAGCGGATCTGTTCGACAGGGGTAACAGTAACATTATTAAATGAAACTGTAGGGCAGTCGGTAGGCTTACGACGAAGGGTAAGGTTGATTTGATGGGATTTGTTGGAATTTATTTTAATCCTCCAATTACGACACCATTCTTTGAGGGCTGTGAGATGGTATTTCATTACTAATTAAATTAGAATCAATATTTAGTGAACCCTCAACTAATGAGTTAGTTTAATTAATATTACCTACGTTGAAAATTTTGTGGATTTTCTAAATGGAATTAAAACTCAATATTATGTATTTTAGGAGTATTAAATAGTTTGTATTAACGGCCCCTTTGGGTTTCTGACGAACAAGGACTGTACGTTTATTTTTATTTTGAATGTGAAGCGGAATTCGAGTTTCAGAGTTTATTTTTAAAAGTATATGTATCCGCAATTCAACATATTCCTTTTCTAAATTCATAAATAATTATCACTAATATAATTAATTAAACTTATGTTTCCTATAAAACTAATAAAATAACAGCCCGTGGAAAAAGTTATTGGTAAATCAATTTTCTAATCAAATTGGATCTCTACGAATCTTGTAGGTACCGAAAAGGTTTTATTCCGACGAAAAATATGTATAATCATTTTAACAGAATAGAAGAAACAGGTCTAGTATACGCTAATGTTTCAAATTTGTGATATACTCCGAACCTTATACAAAATATAGAAATGACGATAGGATGAATATGGACAGTGCCATAACTCTTAAATATATTATATAGTATAAACTACATACTAATATCAAAACCTAAGTTCTATATAAAGTACTAAAGTACCTACATTTATCGTACATTCTAAGGAAAGTTTTGAATAAATGTTTAATTGTTACAATATGTAATGAACAAAACTGTGAAACTTTTGATCAAACTCTGACATCGTATTTAATTACGTTTATGACATAAATATTTATAATATGAGAGATCGCTTGCAAATTCTATGCCAAGCGCAGCTAGCTGACTCAATCAAGCCAAGCAATTTAGGATGAAATCATGGAGGAAGGGAAAGAGGGAGGAGGGAAGGCACCCAAAGACGCCTCAAATTTTGATCAAGTCGGTGCCTATAAAACGATAAAACACCGACACGACTCCACAAAGGGATTGCACACTACTCCTTTCAGCCAAACTCCTTGAGGTACTCGTCCTACCAGCCAATACCCCCACCCCCTGTCAGCTGTATATTTTTTATAAAAAGGAAAAAATAAAATATCTGTAAACTACAAACAAAAAAAAAGCTTTAAAACGTAAAACTTTAATCAGATAATGCTTTATAATAATTTAATATCGGAAAATATCCCATAGGCTGGATGAGTGATGATCTTCAGAAATCCGGCATCTCCTAAAGCCAAAATAACATCCCTCAGTAAAGTTTCGAACTTTGTAATTCTTTTAAGATAGGTCGTAATATAAAAACCGACGAAAGATACGAGGGTACTTAAAATTGGTTTTGGTAGAAGTAACCTAGAACGGTATGCTTTTAAACAACCTTCTTTATATCAAGTAGCTTTTTTTTCCCAACTAGCTTAAAAAACTTATGAAATGACCAATTCTTACCGCTACTCTACAAAGTGAGTAAGACGAGCTGGGGCTCCTCTGTGCAGGTACCGTTAAGAATGATGGTGTCTCTATTTATCGCCTCATACGTATTGGACAATTACCTATATGATATACTCTTCAGAAAACCAAGACGAGCTCTTTTGTCTATTTATGGCATCATACGTATTGGACAATCACCCATATGTAGCATAAGGTATGATCTTCTGAAAATCCAAATAGTCCTGATTAGTGCTCCGCCCTTCGATGAAGAAGCTCTCTCAAAGATTATCCCCACTTTAGATCGCCTTTAAAGAGCTCAGTCTGCAATCAGACCTCGAGCAGATAAGACATGATGACTAGTGCGTTCTGGGGGAAGTGGGTGAGTGGTTGAGTACCGAGAAACACCAGTGCGATTCAGGAATCCCAGGGAACAGGAGGTGTAAGTAGTCAAGTATCAAATAAGTAAAATAGTGTATGGTTTTAACAACCTTCCTCATATCAAGTATTCAACAGCTACACTAAGTGAGTAATACGAGCGAGGGCTCCGCTGTCCAGGTACCGTTAGTAACGAGGTTTCCTCCATTAATTGCCTAAGACATATTGGAAATTTACGCATATGCAGCATTAGGTATGGTCTTAAGAAAAAATAAACGAGTTAGTTGTTTTGCACAATGAATGGTGCAATATGATCCCCTGGCACCCCGGTGCAGTTCATGATGATTTTCGGTCTCGACAGTAGTTGCACATTGGAGGTCTCTTTTCCTGCTCAACATTAAAATTTTCGATTATATAAAAAGTTTTTGAGCCTCATAATTCTGTGCTCTACAGAATGCTCGGACAACATGAGGGGTTGTCGTCTTTCTCACCTTGTAGTTTACCAAATAAAGCGAAGTAAGCTTACGCTCCTCAAGGTTTTCATTGAGTAGTAGTAGGCTGCTGCAGGAAAAGGTTCAAAATATAGTTTTGGTGTAAGTAGTCAAGTATTAAGTAAGTAAAATTATATGTTTTTTAACAACCTCCCTTATATCAAGTAGTTGTTTTTCCAATTTGCTTAAAAAATTTTATGAAAAAACCCATTCCTACCGCTGCTCTACAATGTAAGTAAGACGAGCGAGGGCTCCGCTGTGCAGGTACCGTAAGGAACAAAGGTTTCCTCCATTATTTGCCTATGACATATTGGACAATCATTCATATGCAGCATTAGGAATGGTCTACCGAAAACCAATACGAGTTAGTTTTCTGCACAATCAATGGTGCAATACAATCCCCCAGACCCAAGGTACAGTTCATCGCAAAACACACAACAACAATACACAACTCCTTTATTTCTAAAATATGG
>NW_027111757.1:24132-25393 GCF_000696795.3 Halyomorpha halys
TAATGGACTCATGTGCCCGAGAGGAGGAAGCCCGAATGGAAGTGGAAGAGCCGGGGTGGATGCGGGTGGAGTACAATCGGCCGAGGAACATTCAAAATTTTGGGAGAAGGCGGGACAATAGAGATAGTGGAAGAGACAGCGCGAGATACCAGGAGAATAGAGTCAATCAAGGAAAACACAGGAGTAAAGGAAGAAGAGAAGACCGAAAATGCCACGGTTGGGGCAAGATCGGACACCTGGTGGCGCAGTGCCCACGCACCAGGTGCTTTGAATGCGGTAACGAATGACATATCGCAAAACAATGCCCTTATATAAACAAGAGGAGAGAAGCGAACCCCGGCGAGCCCATGGAGGTAAATGCCCAACGAGTAAGGAAGAACAGGGTGATAAGATCGGGAGGATCAACCACGTAGTCGGCAGGAACTTCCGAGGCATCAGAGTCCGAATTGGAGGAAGGGCATACTAGACGGCTGGACACACGGAGAGATCCCAGACAGGGATGTAGGCGGGCGTCTGAGAGGAGGAGAAGCCAGGTCGACATGTGAGGAGAGCATCAGCGGAGAGGCGGCCGCATATTAGTGAACTACAGCATCAAGGGGAAGCAGGACGGCCTGCCTATCATCAGCGTGGGAGGAGTGAGATGTCTCATCGACAGTGGGAGCTCGAACACCATCCTGAGCCAGGAGGCGTTGAGAAGATGGAGTGGTCAAGAGGAGACACCCCAGGTACAGGTATGTAGTTGCAAATTAATCACCTTGGGTGGACCCTGTAGCGTGTTAGGAGAGTCGAGGATGGGGTTAAGTAGATGGGGGGGTAAGTGGACACAAGCTTACTGTTCATGTAGTAAATAAAATGCCGAGATACTATGAAGTAATTTTAGGGTGTGATCTACTGTGAAAGGCGGGAGCGCGGATTAAGTACAAAGCGGGGCGCTGGAACATAAAAATTGGGAAAAAGCAATTCGAATGTCAGGGCTTAGAAAGGGATAAGAGCATGAGGGTGGGGGCGATTAACAGGGAAGAGGATTGGAGAACTTGATTCATGCGCGAATATTCGGACATTTTTTTTAAGTACGGAGATGTGCTGGGCGCAATGGGAGAGACGGTGGACGAAATACCTTTAAAGCAAGAGAAAGTAACGTATGTGAAGGAACGGCGGTATCCACAGGAAGGAATGCTAAAAGACCGCTCGTTTGTGGAATGTGCTCAAGATCTTATAGAGACAAGCGCTAGGGAGGTGGAGGCCCGAATGGAAGTAGAAG
>NW_027111757.1:25771-26053 GCF_000696795.3 Halyomorpha halys
ATTTACGCATATGCAGCATTAGGTATGGTCTTAAGAAAAAATAAACGAGTTAGTTGTTTTGCACAATGAATGGTGCAATATGATCCCCTGGCACCACGGTGCAGTTCATGATGATTTTCGGTCTCGACAGTAGTTGCACATTGGAGGTCTCTCTTCCTGCTCAAAATTTAAATTTTCGATTATATAAAAATTTCTTGAGCCTCATAATTCTGTGCTCTACAGAATGCTCGGACAACATGAGAGGTTGTCGTCTTTCTCACCTTGTAGTTTACCAAATAAAGC
>NW_027111757.1:26103-26844 GCF_000696795.3 Halyomorpha halys
CGAGCCAATTGCACCTTCAGGATGGTGGACAGGAATCCCGTGATGCCTTGCGCCTCTGTTGTACTCCTCGTCTCGCTCAGCTTGTCCGTAATTTGATTGAAACGGGCGAGCAGGATTCCAGCGAACTGCCTGTTACTTTGTCTGGATTTCTTCTCTTCCTGGAACATCCGGAAAATGTCCTCTTCGGATGTCCACCTGCCCCCGCCAAACGCTTTCTTCAATCTCTCCTTCACCAGGCTCTATGGCGTTTTCTGATCTGCCTGGATATGGTTTAAAATGTTCCTTTTTATCCGGCAGATCACTGCTGCCCTCAACGACATCGCATCTGCCCCACTCAGCAAATTTTCCCCTTCTTTTAGCGCTATCCTTGCTATCAAGTGATCTCCACCTTTAATAAAATGATTCAACTCACCAACTTCTCCGGTGAATTTGTCTAGGTCTGAAACAGCCCTCCTCAATTCCTGCGCTGTCCCAGTACGAACCTTGATCCATTCCAAGGTGGTCGCATGTGCTGACGCTAAGGTCGTTGTTGGTAGCGGCGGAAGTCCCTGCCCTTGCTGTGATTCCGTCATTGTTGCTGCCTGAGTATTTCCAGGTACTTTCAAAACCGCTGCTCTCACTATATTATTTTTTTCCATAAAATTTCAGCTTCAGCTAAAGCAAAGAACGTTATGCACGAGAGAAAGGAAAAAAACAAAACAATTCCTTACTGCCTTTGTAATGCGCGGTTTGAAGTCCCGG
>NW_027111757.1:27209-33866 GCF_000696795.3 Halyomorpha halys
AGTTTTTCATGACAATCTCATTTTTTACTACATAAAAAGTTAAATAGTACTCTTTTGAAAACATTGATTATCATTTTAAAAAATCACCTTAAAACTATAACGAATAATGTGGAAATAATTGGCACCTCCATGATTAGCACATTAGATCTAAAGATGGGATACCAACAAAATTAAAATGCACTCCAGGGATCAGCACAATACTGCATTTAATTTTGAAAGAGGTCACTACGAATTCACCAGAATACCATTTGGTCTGAAAAACATATCTGTAACATTTTAGAGACGTGTGGACAAATTCTTGCGGGGATTGGACGAAGCAATTTGCCAGGTGTATATGGACGACCTACTAGTGTTCAGCAAATCAGAGAGTGACCATGTGAAGCACTTGAAGAGAGTGTTCCAGAGAATAAGGTTTTTCGGCCTTAAGCTTTCCCGAGAAAAGTCAGCACTTGGGCAAGAGCAAATCAATTTTTTGGGGCATACCATCTCCCGGCAAGGTGTGAGACGGGACATCTAGAAGAGGTCGGGTTTGCAAAGGATGAAGGTACCAACAGACGTGAAGGAGATTCGGCGATTACTTGGACCATTAGATTACTATCTGATATTTGTTTCGGATATGGCAGAGTACCTTGTGCCCCTCAATAATTTGTTAAAGAAAGGAAGCAAAATAGTAGTGACAACAAACATAATACATAACATCCGAAAATGCATTGAGCAGCTTCAACGGGAACCAGTTCTTGCATTCCCTGACTTCGAGAAGCAGTTTACGCTAACAACAAATGCAAGTGAGTATGCTCTAGGAGCGGTGTTGGCACAGAAGACTGAAGAGGAAGAGCGTCCTGTAGCCTATGTCAGTCAGCGTCTCACAAAAACAGAAGCCTGATACTGCGCCTTAGAACAGGAACATCTAGGAATCGTGTGGGCAGTAGAGTATTTCCGACTCTATGACAATATCAAGGAAAATTAAAAGTCATCCGCGCTTATCTCCAGATGGAAGGAGATCCTCAACCAGTATAATATGGAAATCATATAAAAGCCTGGTAAAGACGTTGTTGCAGACTGGCTCTGACCAATAATGGTCAATGCGATCGAGGATAATCAGGGAGATACATCTGGAGAGTTTTTGAGAGATTGGACCTCGGAAGAAGAACGACAACCAGGCACAGAAGAATCGGAAAACAGAGGAGAGACATCTGAAGATGAAGACTCAACTATGGAAAGACCTGCCGAGGTGGAAGAAATTGATGAAATCATTAATGATAAACGTCGCCAAATCATTTGGAAAAAATAAAACCTCGGGACTACTGAAGATGGAGCATGGAAAATATGGTAGTAAAGTTGTGACTATATGGTCCCAGCCTAGTCTGAGGGAGAATCAAATCTGCAGAGCAATAAAGGATGCATCGATGGCCGGAGAACCCCATCATCTACCAAACATTCTGAAGAGATTACGCCCGAATTCTACCACAAAGTTTTAAAAAAATATGGGTGAAACGTTCAACAAATCAGTTTTTACTAATATCAAATAGCCTGATTTCAGTTATTTTTCTACTGACCAGTTCAGTGATGTCGATAGGGACAAACCTTGAAAATTTAAAAACTTTCAATTTAATTATGCAAAAAAAAAAAAAGAAAAAATTCTTTAAACTAAATTTTATTTCTTATAGATATGCCAACAATTTTTAGGATGAACACTTTATTTATATGTAATGTAATTGTATGTAAATGAACCACTAAGAGCATCTCACTTGTTTATTTCGATTTCCAACTGTATCTGTCAGACCCCCAAAGCCTTAAGGCCAAGCTGGCAAATCAAACCCCAAAACTAGATTGAATGTCTTGGTAAGTCTTAAATGCTGCATTGGACAATTGCAACACTCGACCCGATTATTCCGCCCTATGAAATTACTTTCCACTGTCCCAGTTTTCCTCATGTTAATCACAGCACACACTAAATTGCCTTAATTATATTTAACGAAAAAAATAAAATAGATCAAACCACGTATTAAGGTGCCGTGGAAATATGTTTTTTCTAACTGTAAAGTGGTTGTATGGCAAATTGAGGAATTCAATTTTTCTAAACTTTATCCACCTCAGGATTCATTGATGAACAAAGGAAGGGTGGAAAAACAAACGAATACTCACTTCCAACAACATTGTTTTTTTTTAGTTTAATGTTCACTTTTTTACACCTCTCCAATGAATCAACAGGTGTATTAGCAATTTGGTAAAAAAATCCAAAAAAATCTAAATTAGGAGTCCCTAATTTTATTCTAATCTCACCTAAGTTTAATATTCTGTACCTATCAAAGTAGGAAAATAGGACGGGATTATATAAAGTAACAAATTCACAAATAGCCATATTCAAAAATAAAACATTTGTTTATGTAATTGTAACATCATACTCTATTCTTCTCAAATAATTTTTACAATTACTTTCTAATTGAATAAATAAACACTTAACTATAATTCATAATCAATAATTGGGGATACCCCCTCATGGAATTTGTAATAGAACTTGGAAATTTTGCCCTCTAATGACAACATATGGAAGCTAAGAGGTGTTTGTAGCTATATTGACCTCTACAGGTGAAGAAAGAGCTAATACAGTTTAAGAAGGCCACTTTCTGTAAATAGACATGAATGAGTAGAACTTCACCATACTCGAGCAAGAGAGGCGGCGGCGGCGGCGGTAAGATGACAAGAAAAAGAACAGGAAAGGAACTCGTCTTCTATCGTAGCATCCAAACCAAGTAACCTATGATCCCTACCATAATTCCTTGTAACCATAGCAATATTCAAAGTTAATCTAAATTCTAATAATTATATTGTAACCCTTTTGGTAAAACAAAAAAAAAAATCAAATGTTTCATAAAGAATAAAAGAATAGAGGTTTTATTTCATTTTGTTAATTACAATTTATTTCAAATCCAGTCTACTCCATTGATACCATCAAATTATAAATAATTCGGGTAATATCCCCCCCAACAATCGAACCCTGGGAATACTTGAATTACACCATAAATTTTAACCCTATAATTTCCTTAACTAACCATACTTAAAATTTTCTTATTCATACTGTATAATAACTTATATACTAAACTAAAGCTAAAATTAAAAAAAAATTACTAAGTAATTTATATTGTAAATAAACTTAAGGTTAATTACGAATATATACACTGACCATTGAGGAAGAGAGAGAGAGAGTTATTCCAACATAACTTCGTTCGTTTTCGCTTCGGTATCTGTTACAACTTGACAATTATAAGGTAGATTTAATCGCACTGTAAGAAGTTAAGGTGGAAGGTGGAAAGGAAATGGACTTTTGAAAAAGTATTTCATTCCATATACTATAGTTATACCAAAGACTATAGCTGTCATGGACAACTACATGAGTCGGGAACGAGCTTCGTGGTAAGGGGAGAAGCAAGAAACCTGGCAATAGATTATAAACCTACTATCCCACAGATTTGTGTCTTGTGTCTCGTGAAAGGTTCTGTAATTAAATTCTTCTCAGTTTTTATGCATTCACCGAATGTCACCTGTTGATTGGTGATCATAAGAGATTTTAATACGTTTGGGAAGGATCAAGGCCGACAACACGAATATTCTGTCTCCATGACAATATAGATGAGAATGTCCATATAACTTCGCTGCATATAAGGACCTGGTTGTTGGAAGTTCCCTACTCCCCGAAAAGAATATACAAAAAGGAATATAACGCTTACTTGGCGGAAATAATGTGAACTAAATAGATCATATACTGATCAGTAGGAGGCTGCAACTTAGTGAGTCCTGGATGCTTTTAAGACAACATGGCCATGAACTATTACTTTGTAGTATCCAAAATCAGAACCAGAATATCCTATGCCCGAAAGCCTGGGAGGTTACGGAGAGAATTACCACGTCCAAGCTGAAGTATATGGAGGTCAACATTATCACCAGAAGTTAACTGAAATGGAAGTAAATAGCATGTCGGAGAAGCGATTGTACACCCTCTGTAGATTAGTCTAAGAGGTTACAAGGGGTCCGGGTAGATGAATGCCGAGAATAAAGGAAACACCTTAGATACAAATAAAATAGTAATAATAGTAAACAAGTAGAATTGTTGCATAAAGATTAAAAACTATTTATCCATTATTTAGTGTCAACGTTTTTTTAAAATTTATTTTACATCTCCAACTTTTTTGATAATATCTAGGATAATCTATTAATTAACAACATTAACTAAAATATTTATCAACAATTATAAAATCATTATTAATTCTAAGTTAACATGTCTTATATTTCAATTTCACATCCTCGAAATAATCACTAAAATAGTCTGCCAAAGTCTGCTATAATATAGTAAACCTACAAACCTATAAAATGCAAATTGCAATGGGACTACTGAATCGCGCTAGCTCATCACTTTCAGAAACCCTTCGACTTATAAACCTAGAAAACAAAACAGATGGAGAAGAAGCACAACTAGAACAAGCAATAATAGCGTACAACAACTCTTTGAATCAACATCTAAAAATGACACCCAACGATATCACTTTCGGTATAAAGAACGAAATATTTAACGAAACGCCCGAATATTTGATTCATGATTACCACGAGAAAATGAAGAAACTCCATGAAACCATTAAAGTAAACATTGAACAAAATAAACCAAAATACATAGAAAGAGCAAACAGAACTAGAGAAAATCCTGACATCCTGGAAGACGTTTACATTAAACAACAGAGAAATAAGAAAACCGACCCCAGATATCAAAAAGAAAACATCTAGTGGAAAATTTCAGGAAAAAGGAAAAAAAAAAGACAAAAGAAATAACACCCAGACCAGGTAAAGAGATCTAAGAAAGTTAAAAAGAAACATCTAATAAAAATAAGGAAAATATTAATAATGAAGGTATAGACAAAATTATCTAAGAATTAGAAAATAATTCATTTAATTTTCCAGGAATCGACGAGAACGACTTTGACTTCGACGATGATCTATTTCACGTCTCTTTTTTTTTTATGACCCTACTCATTCCCAAGACACAAACCCTCATGTTACAAGACCTGTCTGACAGACCAGATGTATCAATCGTCCAAATAAACCTATCTTACGTACTTGAAGAATAGTACACTTTCTTACACTATAAAAACTTATTATTAAAAAACACTATTAAAAAAAAAATAAATTTGACAGAAGAAATTAAAAGTTTAGGAACCAATACACGTAACACCCACAGAACAAAACGAGGATTAATAAACGGACTAGGTACCGCAATAAGTTGGATCACTGAAAACATGGACGCTAATGACAAAGAGAAATACGATAACATTTTAACAAAAATCGAACGAAACATGTACCACATTGAACGTAATGAGCATGCAAGGCTAACATTAAACAAACAACGAACAGCTAAACTTAATAAAGAAATAATTATTTTGAACAGACACAAATCTAACATGGAAAAGGTAAACAACTTTGCAGACCCTTATCAAACTAATGTATCACGACTTACTCGGCATTTTGAATTTATTTGAAACACAAGTGAAATACATCGAACTATCATTGGAACAATGCAAATTAGGAACTACATACACGAGTAGGAAATGCAATACCGGTATACCGAAAACCGGGATACCGTCCAAATTTTCCCCGGTATTAATACCGGTATTCACCTTAAAATAACCGCTATTTTCAGTATTGGAACATTAGGGCTAGTTGATACACGTTACACGGAAGCTTTATTCGGGGATCTCCCATTTACTTAGAATCAAATGAGATCTCGTCTACTGTAGCTAAAGGCTGTTAGTTCAGTGCGGAGTGTTTTTTCAGTACGTAGATACAAATTGAGACTGAAAGTTGTTAGTTTTGTGCAATAATTAATATATGTAAGTAAATTTGGTAGTCTTAGAGTTTAAGAACCATGAAATATGTGTATCCTAGATAAGATTAAATAAATATTGGTCTTGTAAATTGGGCAACTAAAATGTTGCTCGATTTGCAACATTTTGAAATTACGTTTTGTTCTCAAAAATAACTACATGCACTGGTGAACGATATCAGTGATAATTTTGATTGCAAATTTACGTACAATATCCATTAAATATTATATACATAAACGTCAGCACTATTAAATATGCACTTTAATACGCACTATAAATAAATTTCCTATTAATAAAACTTATTTTATGGTTCCTTAATAACTTTTTTTTTAATAATTTATTTATTGTTATTTACAACTGTACACATATATACAACAAGTAAATTTGCTGTAGGTGACATAGTGACATGATAAAAACATGTGGAGAATCTACCCACTGATAGAACTCCAATAACATTACTAGAGGAGAAGATCTCGAGGCCATCTTCTTTTCAGACGCCTAGGAGGATTATTAGGTAATGAAGGAGAAGCCAGATTGAAAACAAGTGGATTTAGGTGGTTGAGAAGTTTATTATGGAAGGAACGGTATCTGGTTCTGGCCAAATCGGCAACATATGGAACACTGAGGTCCGGTCCTGATGGATGACTTGATTTGTGACAAAGTAAGGAGCATTAAGGATTTTACGAAGCATTTTGGACTGTAAGGATTGGATTCTGGAGGAATTTGATGGTTTAGTGGAGCCCCAAAGCTCAACTCCGTATGTCCAGATAGGCCTTATAATAGTCAT
>NW_027111757.1:34606-37143 GCF_000696795.3 Halyomorpha halys
ACTGGTGATCTGGGATTATGTGGTTGGAATCAAGAATAAGGTACAGGCGTCTTAAGACGAGTTTTTTAGCCTTAATAACTTAGATTTACTTTTTTAAAATTATTAATTAATTAAAATAATTGTTTTAGAATCAAAAGTATGAATTCGGAATCCAATATGTTTCAAGAACACAAAAAAGGGGAGCGACGTTAATTCGTTTTGGCATTATAATTTAGTTGCTAATCAAGGGCATGTAGCAAAATGTAAGAAATGCACAAAAGAAATCAAATGTCAGGGAGGATCCACAAGTCGACTTCACACTCACTTGAAAACTCGACATAACATAATTTTAAAAACTAAAAGCGACGTAGCAGCAGATAATGAAAATGATGCGTCTTGTTCTAGTCAAAAGCTACCGAAAACATTAAATTATTATTTTCAAAATCAAAAGAAGAAACAGTTATGTGAAATCCTGGCTTGTATGGTTGCGCGTGATGGACTACCAATTAGAATTTTCTGCACTTCGGAGGTTATAAGAAAAGGGATACATGCGAGAGGATATAATGTTCTACCAAAATCAGCTGCACAATAAAATACAATAAACAATAAAATCTATGATTACTGAATATAGCAAGAAGATAAGAATAGAAGTTTAACATAAGAAAAGAAATGTCTAATTTAAAATCGAAAGGCAACCGATTTAGCTTAACATTCGACGAATGGACTTCGGTTCGCAATCAGAGGTATTTAAACATAAACGTACATTCTACTGGAGGATATATACGGAACATAGGACTAGCCCGTTTACATGGAAAAGTGCTAACGGAAAAATGTTTGAATATTTTGAAAATAAAATTACAAGAATTTGATCTCAACTTAATAAATGACATTGTTTGTATATCGACAGATGGTGCGTCAGTTATTGTAAAACTCGGACATTGGATTGAAGTCGAACATCAGTTATGTTTTGCACATGGCATCCACCTAGTTGTTAGAGATGTCCTTTACAAAAACAACTCCAGTTTAGCAATTGATTCCTAATCTAGCGATTGTGACAGTGATGTAGATGATGACAATGGCATAGGAACTGACAATGAAGAAGATAAAAAGATTACAGATGATGGTGTCCTAGAGTTTGAATCTGTTGACACTGAAATAAATTTGAATTATGCTACTTTATCCCCTTGGTAACAAAAATTAGAAGTGTCATTAAAATTTTCAGAAGATCTCCTACAAAAAATGATCAATATTTAAAAAAAAATATGTTAAACTACAATTTGGAAAAGAATTTAATTTGAAATCGGATGTAATCACACGATGGAATAGTTTACTTATTATGTTGGAAAGGTTTTACCAATTACGGTATTGTGTCCAAAAAGCATTAGTTGATTTAAAATCAAACATAGTCTTTTCCGAAGAGGAGTTTCTATTAATTTCTGAAATAATTGATGCGTTGTCACCAATTACATTAGCAGTCGAAGCACTATGCAGAAGAAATTTTAATCTTCTTGTTGCAGACGGGACGTGTAAATTTATGAATACATGCTTGTTGCGCAATAAAGTAAAATAAGTATTGAATTGATAAATGCTCTGAAGTATAGAATAATGCAAAGACGAACAAACATATCTCAAGTTTTGCAATACTTACACAATGCTTCACGAAACAAAATCGAAACGGGTAAACCCCAGAATGTTAAAGAAATTAGAGCATTCTTAGGCCTGTCTGGGTATTATAGGTGGTTCATTCCTAATTATGCTGAAAGGTCTAGGCCTTTGACTGAGTTGACAAAATCTACTGCAGCGTTCGAGTGGACACCAGAAAGAACTTCGGCATTTGAAGACCTCTGTACCTGCCTAAAAAGAAGCCCTGTGCTGTGTTACCCCGATTTCGCGCTCCCCTTCATATTGTCCACGGATGCTTCCGGAGTAGCTGTGGGAGCAGTGCTCGCGCAGAAGGTAAATTGATGTGAAAGACCTGTAGCTTATGCATCCCGTCAGCTTAACAGCGCAGAAAGGAACTATTCAGCAACGGAACGAGAGTTACTAGCAGTAGTGTGGGCTGTGGCACAGTTTAGGTGTTATCTTTATGGTCGACGATTCACGGTAATAACCGATCATGCACCATTGCGATGGACTCTCGGACTCAAGGAGCCGAGTTCCCGGCTGATGCGCTGGCAGATCAAGTTAGCCGAGTACGATTTCGAACTTCAATATAAACCTGGTAGGAACCATAGTAATGCAGATGCGCTTAGCAGAGCTGTGCGGGTCGTGGGAAATAATGGAAAGGCTCCAGTGACTAGAGAAGAAGTCATCCAGGAGCAGCGGTCCGACCCAGTTTGTAAAAGGTTAGCTGAAATCCAAGGGGAAGCATGCTGTTTCGACGAAGATGGGCTACAGTTTAGAGTAGATGGCGACCGATGGAGGGTGATAATACCTCGTTCTCTGGTGCGCAGGGTTTTGTTTTGGCTGCATGACGAGCCCTGTGGAGGTCATGGCGGCACTCAGCGTACACTACAAAGAGCAGAGCGGAACTTTTACTGGGAGAAAATGAAAGCAGA
>NW_027111757.1:38495-47090 GCF_000696795.3 Halyomorpha halys
TTGTGAGATGGCAACACTGCGTGGGCAACACTGACAAGCGAGAGCGGAGAGAAGGTTTTTTTTTGTTTTTTCGGGGACAGTGATAATAAAAGTGAGAGTGCGTATACTAGGATAAATAGTTTGCTGAAAGTTATATTAGTTGTGATTTTGACTTCTGAGTTGTGAGGGACTCTTTCTTTTATTATTGAGATTATTCTCTAACCTATAATGTAAGTGTTTAAGCTAATATAATATTGAGATCTATGGTTTTGTTTATTCTTCATCTCTCTTATTTCTCCATTTAAAAAAAAAGACTATAGCCCCTACAGGGGCTAACATTTTCAGCTCAAAGTATTTGCAGGCTAAGATTAAGATGTACACAAAAGACTAGCACAGGACGGTATTTATTTACGAGAGGGCCCCCTACGAATTTACCAGGTTTTCGGCTCGAAAAATGCTCCAGTAACATTCCAAAGGCGCATGGACGACTTTCTGAGGGAATTGGATGAATCCGTCTTCCAGGTGTACATGGATAATAGCTGTAATTCAGTAAGTCTGAAGTTGAACCCGTGCAACATTTTAAGAGCGTATTCTAGCAGATGAGAGAGTTCGGCTTATAGCTTTCACTAGAGAATCCGGTAATGGGTCAAGCCGAATTAACATTTCTTGGACACACTATTTCACAGGATGAAATAAAACCAAATGTCCAGAATGTGGAGCCTACAGAGGATGGCAGTGCTAAAGGATGTAAAAGGGATCCGGAGGTTATGGGGCTGTTGAATTAGTACTGATGGTTTGTGTCCGAAATGGCTGAATACCTCGCGCCATTGAAGAACTTACTGAAAAAGGGTTGTGACAACAGACATGGTGCATATGTTTAGGTAATGTATTGAGCAGCAGCAGAGAGAGCCGATAATTGCGTTTCTCGATTTACATAATCCGTTTGCACTAACGACAGATGCCAGTGAGTACCGTTATAGCTTTGGAAAAATATTTGTTGGGGATAGTGTGGGCGGTGGACCACTTCCGACCCTACCTTTTTGGAAGAATATTTCGGATCCACACTGACCATTCTTCAGTTGGTCGGGAAACTGAATGATTAATCGGCACGGATATTTCACTGCAAGGAGCTTTTGGGCCAGTATAGTAATAGTATGGATATTGCATACAAGCCAGGAAAAGAAAATGTGGTGGCAGACAGGCTTTCACACGCAATAACAGTTAATCCAATGGAGGAAGACCAAGGAGGCTCGTTTAGAGGTGTGAGGAGTTTTCCGCGATAACGAAATCCAGAGGAAGAGGGACAGTCAGACACGCCTCGACACGGAAACGAGGTCGAAACATCGACAGACGAAGGTTCAACATAGGGGAGACCGGCAGAAATGGAAATAATCCAAGAAATGATGAACGATAAACAACGCCAGGTCATTTGGAAAACGAGGATCATGGGTATAATGAAGATGGAACAGAGTAAATATAAGTTAAGCGAGATCACTATTTCGTCGCAGCCGGGAGCCAGGCAAACCTAAATTTGTAGAGTCTTTAACTTTCTTTCTTGCCCATTGCATCATATACATCATTGTTCTTTCACACATTTCATTATGTTGATCTAAATTGTTTTTCATTACTTCAGATACTGCTTGCAAATCATATGATGCTAAGTGCATTACTCATCTTTATATTTTCTTCCGCACCTTTCATTGTATTTATTTCTTCAACACTTTCTGTTTTTTAATATTCCATAATGTATTTGTATAATTTTTACTTCTAAAACATTATAGTCTGGCTCTGGCCATCAAACTGTGTGCATCTACCTGTGATATTGTGTTTCATAAACAATCTTTCTTTGCCTTCTCCTTCAATTTATTAGTTAAATTGCAGGGGATGACCTATATTAGTGGATAAAGCTGTTTTCTGGTGAAATAAAATTGTTATTTTAATACAAAAAATAGTTGGAACTTTACGATACAGACGTAGAGGCCAGGGATTAAGGCAGTAAACATCAAAGTAACCTAAGGGATTAAAGACTGTTGACTGCCCCCACTACAGCTGCATCGCCCCACCACCGACCCCCACTACAGGTTTATCATATTTTCATTCGTATTATATTTGCCGTACATACCAATACGAAAACTAAGATGGCGTCTGTAACCAGTCTGTAAACAGGTCATCGTCAGAGAGGACAAGTTAACACTACCCTACAACTTATGTAAAAGTTTATATTACAGGAAATGCTGTAACATCCCGGACAGCGAAATTTCATAAAAAACATAATTGGAAATGTCCCGCAAGTCAGAGTTTGGCCAAGTCAGGGGCTAGGCTATATAGTCCCGTACCGAGCAGAAGTATGGAGGTAAACATAATGCCCATAATCAAGAAATCGGGAAAATTACTAACGATTTAAAAGATAACAAAAATGTAATGAACACTCAGGGAGAAATAATATTTGAAAACGCCGAGAGACTGAAGACTATGGTGGAAAGAGCCAAAAAGCAAGACGAAATCATAGAAAAACCAGTTTTTGAAAATAATAATCTAAAAAAACAAATTAAAACAATAGAAGCAAGAATAAATCAGGCCGAACAAAGCCATCTCGGTGAAAAAAGGAAAAACAACCGAGGGCATATGTTTGATCGGAGCGGCAAAGGGAGTGAAGCTCAGCCCGGAAGACCTGGACGCGGTGGAAAGAAATGGCCCAGAGGAGAGGACCCTCGCCCGCCTGCGATAGTGGTGCGATTCGTTCGCCAGACTGTCCGCGACGAGGTGATTCGGCTCCGAAAGGTTAAAAGAGATTTCATACCACTACTTACGTCAAGCTCCTTTTCTCTCCTCTATATTGTTATTTATCGCCCACCACATTCGTTTTGATGATCCATTTGAATCATACTTCCTACCATATATTTCTCTCTTTCGAAACATAATAATCGCAGACGATCTCAACACCAACCTTCTCACAGACTCTTCCGATCGATCATACCTTATGAACCTAATTATCTCCCTAGACCTTTATATTTTTCCCTACCAATCCACACATCACACCCAGTCCACTGATACCTAGATGTATTTATTATTGATTCCCCACAAAACCTTTTATCCTCTTCCCAAATTCCTATGTCTTTTCTTTCCTCTCTTGACCTAATAAAAATTTACCACAACATTCCCACTCCCTTGCTCATACCAAAGAAAATTAGTTGGCGAAACCTTGGTTCGTTAACCATAGAAAAAATTGGTCCCTACCTTGATGAACTTTCCCTCTCCTTAGAACCTATCTATTCACACTAACCATTCCTAAATGTTTCTCCAGATGATTCAATCTCAGCAGTCCTCAAGTCAAGAACTAACGATTACGGCCCAGATTATGTTCCTGTAAAGATCATCAAACTTTGTCTCCCTACCATTATTCCTACCTTCCTGCACATTTATAAATTCTCCCTTCAAAATTACGTATTTCCAAAGCCTGGAAGAAAGTGCTCGTCCGACCACTGAACAAAGTACCTTCCACTAACAAAGACTTTAGGCCAATATACATTCTATCCAATATGGCCAAGCCACTAGAAATATTAGTCCACTCCCAACTTAATAATTTTCTCGAACAAAAAACTCTCCTTAATCCTTTCCAATCCGGTTTTCGCTCCCAACATTCCACACAATCCGCTTTATTGAAAATTTCCCAAGACCTCCAATCTGATATAGACATTCATCATATAACAATTTCAGTTCTTTTTGATTTTTTCTAAGGCATTTGACGCAGTTAACTTATCCTCCTTAATAAACTTCAGAACCTTTCCATGTCAAATAGTGTCCTAAAGTGGTTCCTCTCCTTCCTGTTCCATCGTTCCCAAACAGTCGTCATTCCGAACAAACCTCTTTCCTCTCCCCTTCTTCTGTCACGAGGTGTTCCTCAGGGATCCTCACTTTCACCATCCCTTTTCTCCATTTATATCGACGATCTTCCTGATTCCATTCACCACGCACAGCACCACCTATACGCAGACGATCTCCAAATTTATCTCTCCTTCCATCTCTCCAAGATGCTTGAGGCCATCCAAAAGATACAAGAAGATATTGACAGCATTAAGGCATGGGCATCTAACAATGATTTGAAGCTGAATGCTAAAATAACGAAGGCCATTCTTATTGGTCCCAAGCGCTTTCTTCATACCCTCCCTTACTGTCCTCTACTATTCCTTAACGAACAACCGATTCACTTCTATCCTACAATAAAAAACCTTAGTGTCACCTTTGATCAACACCTCTCTTGGGATAACCACATTTCCCAAATTACGCGTCAAATCAAACAATTCCTATAATTCCGTAATTCTATTCCTCAGAACACCCGTCAGCTCCTAGTATCCTCTCTCGTCTTCCCCCACTTCGACTACGGATCCTTTGTGTATGGAGGGCTATCTGCTGGACTAGGGTTGAGACTGAAGATACTCATGAATTGCTTTGTAAGATTTATCTTTGGGTTCCCTAGGCGCTCAAGTCTCCCGCTGTTATTCCGAGTTGAAGTGGCTCTTTCTAACCTCCCGAAGGCAATACTTCCTTGGTGTTTTTCTATTCCAAGTTCTAAAAATTAAAAAACCTACCTATATCCTAGATCTCCTCACTCTTTGTTCATCCACCAACTCATTAAACACCAGATCCCGTCCGAATTATTTATGTATGCCCTCCTATAGAATTAATAGGAATTATGCCCTCCTTCTTTAGTAAATCCTTCGTCATACGTGCAACCTCCTTCTGGAATTCTCTCCCCATCTCCATTCGCCAGTCATCATCCATTCTTTTCTTTAAACAACACCTATTCCTCCATTTATTGAATAACCAAACCTCCACATCTTTGTAATCAAATAAATAGGCATGTATTGATTAACATTATAAGCAGTAGTAAAGCCAATATACCAATGTAATTTCATTCTACTGTCTGAAAATTTGTAAACGCTTTCCAGATAATAATCTCACTATATGAACCATGTATTTATTCTTAGGGTACATATGTCCCAGAATAAAATTATTTTTTTCATTTCATTTCATATAGTTCATCTTATATTGTTTTCAATCAACTACTAATGTTGTTAATCAACTACTTTTCACTATATTCATTGTTATGTATTTTTCCAAATTTGTTTTTTTTTTAAATTATTTTCCTTTAATTTTATGTTTCTCTGAGCGATGGTTGTAATTTTTCTTTTTAAGTTTTGTTTTTTAGCTGTGTTGGAGGCCTGAAATTCAGGTCAAAACGTCGGCACAAATAAATAAGTTTTGTTTATTTGTGTTTCGTTTTTTTACCACACTCCTGACTCTCTTCTTCTCATATTAGTCTACAATCCACTATTAACACCTCATTATAGTTTACTTATAATTCACTTAATTGCTCTGCCCAATATTTGTGAAAATTCATCAAATGTAATGCTTATTTATATTTAGGAACTATGACGTCGGAATTATAAGCACTGATTGGAGATCGAATGAGACTGATGGAATAGAAAATAATTTCTTGAATAATTTAGAGAGTTATGGACTCCAGAAGCCGATATCTCTGAATATTGAACACTTTCATGTTTCACAAGCTTAGGAATATTCTTTATTCCCAATTTATAAATATTTATCTCATGTGGATATAAAAAAAAGGTTTAAATTTTTTCAAACATAACCAAAATATTGGTTTTGGGAACCTCTATCTGGCCGCCATAACCGAACAAAAGGATAATAAACTTCATTTCTTAGGGCTTTAGAACTTTCAGTTAATCTGAGACTTTTGAGCCAAATCTGATAAAAATATCACCCCAGTTGTATCGAAGAATTGAACAAGTGAACACAAACATAATACTGTGAAATCTAATAGGTGATTAACAGAAAAAATAATACAGACTTTAATCAAGATACACTTTCTTTTTTTTCGTTAATCACCATTATTATTAATGTATTTAATGTTTCTATCCATGAAGTTAATGCTCACTAATAATAATTCAAGCTATTTATTACAACTTTTATTTGAAAGAGGCTTAACATAGAAGTCATTTTAATCTATGTTTAATAATATTCGAGTATATTTCCGATTTTCGATCAAACCTTATTCGTATCTACACCCTCAAAACAAATTATCCAAATCAGCACCACATTTTTCAATCTTTGTTGCTGATCTTAAAAGAGTATCAATTCAAAAAGGAAGAAGGTCATCGAGAAATAGATAAGATTCGAAATGAATGCTATTGGAAAATGATTTCAAAGCTAAAGAGGGGAGGGGGGACGTCTTTAACTGCAACCTAGTATATTTCCTTCTTACGGTAACAATTGTAGAAACATTTTGGTTATAGATATAGATTACATAAACAATTAGTACAAACAAATGCATTATACAATTATACAGATAAACTCAGGGATATATTCATGTATTTGTATTTTTTTTTTTTAGGGAAAGCGGTTAAAGTATTGTAATTGAGAAACAGATTAGGTTTACAATTTCAATCTTACAAAAAATTAGAAGCAGAACATTTTGAACTACTATTTCTAGGGGCCCCTTTACCCGAGATATGAACTCCCATGTATGGTGCCCAATGAATTGTTTAATTTCATCTCTTATTACATTTTATTAATTTTATTACATCAAGTTGTGGGAAACTGAGAAGTTTTTCACAAACAAGAAGAGATACCTACCACAGATGCACACTGGTCAACACCTTCATATGGTGAGGATTTAAGTGACCATAATTGATATCTTCAGTAAGACGACAATAGCGCACCAGGTAAAGGAAAAGTCGCCAGAGGCCGTGGTGGCAACTCTCTGTATGTGGTTTCAATTTTACGGAGTTCCGGAGCGCATCTTTTCAGATTCAAGCAGAGAATTCGACAATGCCATGATTCGAACAGAAATGAAGGACTTTGAGGTAATGTGGTATCTCAAAACACTTGGGCACCCCATTGAGGAGATACACAACAACCATGTTGCTCAAAGGAAGTCACGGAAGAAGCCAAGAGGAAGAATGGAAAAGGTAAAAATCAACAGGGTGGTGCGGGAGAATTTAGAGTTCACAGACGGGATGGGAGCGATAAATGTCGGGATTATCGTATCCAGAAAGTTGGGGCCTAACAGGGGTAAGGAGATACTGCGATACGAGGGTCCATTCAGGGTGATAATTATTAGGGAATACAATAAATCTTAATAGGCTCCAATCATCTCCTTAAAACTGTACCTAATATTCCAACTCTGCTCATACATAAGATACTGATAGTCCCATCAAATTTTATCTCACCATCAAAAACCTGGGAATAACCTTTGATCAAACACTTTCCTTAAAAAACCATGTATCCAACATCTCCCGCCATACCTTTAAAACTTTTAAATTACCTCCACCTCCATTTGAATTGATTTCCATTTGAAAATCGTAGGCTCCTAGTCACTTCGCTAATATTTCCACATTTTGAATATTGCTGTATAGTATATGGGGGAGTCTCTGGGGATCTCGAGGGGATATTAAAACGTTTGATAAATTGCTGTGTACGATTCTCTGCATTTAGCTTCAGCTTGTTAGCTCTAGCCCATTCACAAATCCCATCCAAATCTTCTTGAAGTTTCTCTGTGGCTGGTAGTAGGTCAGAAGGCGGGAAGGACAGGTATATTAGGAAATCATCTCCATAGATGTGGTATTGGGAGTGATGGATCTGGAGGAGAAGATCATTATGTCAATAGAAAACGGAGTAGAAGATAAAGAGGAGCCTTGAGGAACACCACAGGGAAGAGGGAGTGTCTTAGATGAATATTGACCTGGGATGACTACATACTGGGATCGATTTAAGAGAAAGGATTTGAATCAGCACGGTGCACTGTTGGATAGAGGAAGATTACGCAATTTTGTAAAGAGGATGTTATAGTCAACAGTGTCAAACGCTATGGAAAAATATAGAAGGATGGGGATAGTAAGGTTTTGGTGTTCAATGGAGTTTTGGAGGTCATGGGTTATTTTAAGGAGAGCGTTGAATAGCCAGATCGAAAGCAAGATTGAAAAGGGTTGATAAGGGAACGTTCATCTAGGAAGTTGGATAGTTGAATTTGGACAAGGGGTTCTAACGGTTGGAAAGGTTAGATAGAAGAGAAATAGGACGGAAGTCGTGCAGTGAGCTGGGGTTGGAAATTTTCTTCAAAGGTCGGACAAGGTCAGTTTTCCAGGAAGATGGGAATATGGAGTATTGCAGTGAACAGTTGTAGATGCGGTAAAGAACGGTAATAACGACAGGGAGACTGGATTTTATTAGTTTTACTAGAATACAATCAGGGCCATAATTATTAGTGTGGGATTCTAGGACAGCGAAAAGTAATTCATCGTAGGATAAAGAATATTAGATTATACTACCGGCTCCTGCTGCAGCTTCTCCATGCACCGCCTGATATTGTCTTCCTCAATCGGAGTGATGATTACGTTTCTGCCTTTCTTCAAAAGATTGTTGAGTGGGACAAGGTACTCAGCCATTTCTGGCACAAATTTCCGATAATAATTTAAAGTTCCCAGCAACCTCCGAACTCCCTTTACATCCCTAGGCACTGCCATCTTCTGTATTGCTGTGACCTTATCTGCGTCGGGTTTAACTCCTTCCCTGGAGATCGTGTGGCCCAAAAAA
>NW_027111757.1:47140-48358 GCF_000696795.3 Halyomorpha halys
ATATATCGATCTTTTGATAAAATAATATCGGAATATTGTTGCCAACGTTAGAAATAAAAAATTATCGAATTGAATATGACATTATCAATATTAAATATCGAAATACTATAATTAACATTTGTTTAGCAAATATTGATATTTAGATTAAATGGTATCGGAATATCAATATATGACCTCATATATTTTTAGACAACATTTCTTTTATATATCTCTACTTTTAAGGTTAAGAAGGTGCGACTTTTTTTTTTTTTTTTTTTTTTTTTTTTTTTTTTTTTGATGTTTGATATTATCGAAGGTAGATATCGATATTCCGATATTATCGGGTACTGGATATCGTTATAAAATATCGGATATCGGAGACAAACTATCGACATTTCGATAATATCGATATCCATATCCCATCCCTAGTTTTAACTTCTATTTTCTTGGTCCATAGCTCTCTCTCTTCAACCATTCCCATGTTCTCTCCTTCTCCATGGGTTGGGCATGTTTCTTGGCCGTTGGTATTCTGTCCGAGTCCAGCCTGGTTCTTCTACTTCCATTCGGGCCTCCACCTCTCTAGCGCTCGCTTCTATGACATCTTGGGCTGTTTCCACAAACTAGTGCTCTCTCGGAAATCCTTCCTTCTTCCCTAGCTCCTTTGCCAACTGTATCTTTAGCACCAGGGATAAAAATTGCATCCGGCCCTGTACCTGAATTGTTTCCATCATTTCGCTCAGTTTATCTTGAATTCTATTAAACCGAGCCAGGAGTTCCGCGGCATATTGCCCACTAGACTGTTTCGGTTTCTTTGTCTCTCGGATCATCATAAATATGTCTTCCTCTGGGGCCCACCGTCCTCCTCCAATCGCCTTCTTTAATCTTTCCTTGAAAACTCTCCAAGGGGTCTCTTCGTCATCTTGAATTTGATTTAGGATACTCTCAATGGTTACCACGTTATGTTCCCTAATGGTTATCACCCGGAATGGCCCCTCATAGCGCCGAGATTCCTTGTTCCTATTGGACCCTAAACGGCGATACTCGACAATCCCAATTCTAATGTCTCCCATCACATCACGAATGTTTAGATTCTGTCGTTCCACTCGCCGACGTTTCTCCCTCTCTATTCGCCCTCTCGCTTTCTCCCACAACTTCCGCTTGCTTTTTCCCATAACTTTCTTTGAGCAATGTAATTATTCAGTATTTCATCCCCGTCAGCTGTCGTGCTCTTATAGTCCC
>NW_027111757.1:49978-56560 GCF_000696795.3 Halyomorpha halys
CTCCCTTTACATCCCTAGGCACTGCCATCTTCTGTATTGCTGTGACTTTATCTGCGTCGGGTTTAACTCCTTCCCTGGAGATCGTGTGGCCCAAAAAATTTATTTGCTCCTGCCCCAACGATGATTTCTCCCCCGATAATTTGAGCCCAAAGTGCCTGATTCCTTGGAATACGCTATGTAAATGTTGAACATGTTCGTCTTCGTTCTTACTGAGCACTAGGAGATCATCCATGTAAATCTGGCATACTGATTCGTCTATTCCCCTAAAAAACTCGTCCATCAGGCGCTGGAAGGTTATGGGAGCATTTTTGAGGCCAAACGGCATCCTTTTGAATTTATAGTGGCCTCTCTCGAATGTGAATGCTGTCTTATGTTGATCCTTAGGGTGCATCTGGATTTGATGATATCCGGCCTTCAAGTCCAATGTGCTGAATACCGTCGCCCCGCTTAGTCTGTCCAGAATTTCTTTAAATCTGGGGATTGGATACTTTTCGTCTATGGTATTCTCGTTCAGCTTCCTGTAATCTATCACCACTCTGTACTTTTCAGTAGTTTCACCTGGCGCACTCCGTTTTTTAACCGCCCATAATGGACTATTGTATGGGGATGTACTATCAATAATGATTCCTTGTCCTGACATACTTGAATCCGGTGTGCTCCCTCTCCACTACACAACTTCTCCACAGCCTCTCGACTCATGATAGTACTGGAACTACCGGTGTCTACCAGACACCTCACTCCTGCAATCTCTATTATAGCCAAACCCCGTGTTCTCCTCTTACATGGTTGATCTCCAACGTGCCGCAGCCCCTCTGTGGGTACGCTCTTCAGAACTCTCCTCGTGTTCTAGCTGCTTCACCTTTTCGTCTCCGTGCCGCAGCCCCTCTGTGGGTACGCTCCTCAGAACTCTCCTCGTGTTCTAGCTGCTTCTCCTTTTCGTCTCCAAGTCCTCCTCTTGCCTTGCTGGCTATCCTCTCGTCATAGTCTCCCCTGCTTCAGTTTCTGTTCCTGAGGTCTCGGACATCTCCGTGGATTCAGTCATGGATCCGTTCGTCCTTCGAGAGATTACCTTCTCCGTAATCTCTGAGCATTGACCTCCATCGGTTCAGGCACATTTTGCTCCCTCCGCCGATACATATAGGAACACTGTCGAGCTATATGTCCCTCTATCCCACATTCAAAACATCGGGTGCGGGGACATTGTGCTACCAGGTGTCCAGTTTTATCACAGCCATGGAACTTGCGGTCCTCCCGCCGACCATTGTTTCTGGGTTTAACTAGGCTCTTTCTATTTACCTGGTTAATATTTCTCTCTCTCCTAGCATCTCTGTGCTCTCTCCTTCTCCAAGGGTTAGGCATGTTTCTCAGCCTTTGATATTCTATCCGGGTCCACCCCGGCTCTTCTACTTCCATTCGGACCTCCGCCTCCCTAGCGCTAGTCTCTATAAGATCTTGAGTACATTCCACAAACGAGCGGTGTTTCGGCATTCCTTCCTTCTTCCCTAGTTTTTTTGCCAACTGGATCTTCAGTACCATGGATAGGAATTGCATCCGACCCTGTACTTGGATTGTCTCCATCATCTCGCTGAATTTATCAGCGATTCTGTTATAGCGTGCCAAGAGTTCTGCAGCATACTGCCCACTAGACTGTCTTGGTTTTTTCGTTTCTCTTATCATCATGAATATATCCTCCTCTGTGGTCCACCGACCTACTCCGAATGCCTTCTTTAGTCTTTCTTTGATGACCTTCCAGGGGGTCTCTTCATCTGCCTGAATCTGATTCAGGATACTTCTATTTACTCGACAGACTACCGCTGCTTTCAGTGCTTTTGCATCCTCTTCATCCAGTAGATCCTCCGATTTCTTCGCTTCTATTCGCCCCATTAGGCGATCGCCCCCTTTTAAAAAATGGTTTAATTCTTCGATCTTTCCGTTGAATTTTTTAGGTCCGACACTGCCTTCGTCAGGTCCTGGTTGGTTGCCGTACGGACCTTAATCCATTCAAGCGTCGTGGCATGATATTGCGCTAAAGAGACTTCTGGTAGTGGCTGAATCTGCTGCGGAGGTGGGTTAGCTGCTGCTAAAGTTTGCTTGACTGCAGCTTGAGGTAGATTGTTTTGAGGTTGGTTCATATTCTCAAGGTTCAGAACAGCTCTTCTCACTATTCCGTTACTGGTCATAAGGCAAAGAGAAGAATGAAAAAAATTTTTTTTTTAGACTGAAAATTACTCCGGTTTATAAAGTTACGGTATATAAGTTGTCCCGGTGGTGCAACCGGCTCCTGGAGTTCCTGCGGCCCCGGCTGTTCCGGCGGCGGTTCCGGTGCTACCCCCGCTACCAGAGACCACTCTCGTGGCTGCTCACGCTAATATGTAGGCTAAAATGAAAGTGAGAGCAGTAACCTCTCAGGATATTAGAAAAGCCATCTCAGATTTGGAGCGGTTCTCCGGCGAAATCGGTGAGTTAAACCACTTTATTAAAGGTGGGAGATCGCATCATGGAGAGGTTGGCAACCGAGGTCTCAGAGGAGTTGCTGGACAAGAATGACGCGATTTCCCTCAAGGCAGCGCTCATATGCCGGATCAAACGAAGTGTTTTGAACCATATTCAGGCAGAGGTGCAAACAGAATGGCCAGTATTGAAGGAAAGATTAAAGAAGGCTTATGGAGGAGGCAGATGGTCTCCAGAGGAAGACATTTTCTACATGCTGCGGGAGACGAGAAGGCAGTTTAATCTGGCCACAGAAAAGATGAGATAGACTCTTGGAGCGGATATAGAAAGTTGGCAGATGAATTTCATCGACTCCATAATGAAGGTGCAACTGGCTAAGGAGACAAATAAAAGGGAAGGTTCACCTCGGGACCGCACTTTTGTGGTATGTGCTCAAGACATGATCGACGCGAGCGCTAGAGAGGAGGATGCAAGGATGGATGTCGATGGAACAGAGTACCGTAGGACTCCGACAAGGAATCCGTCAACACCATGGAAGAGATGAGAACCCTGGGATAGTGGTAAAGTTAGAGGTACAGGTAGAGAGAGGCGACCGAACCAGGGCAGAATACGCAATGGAGCAGAGAAAGAAGACAGAAAGTGCCATGGGTGCGGAAAAATAGGAGAGGATAGAAAGATAGGAGGGCAGCGGAACAGAGGGTGAAGGAATAGGAGGGCAGAGGAATAAATCGCCAAGCAGTAGATGGCGCCGAGTGAGTAAGGGAAGGAAAACAAGGCAAGAGTTGAGGAGGGTGCCAGGAGAAGGGCGACCGCACATTAGAGATTTTCAATATCAAAGGAGAGATGAGCGGTCTGCCTATCATCAAGATGAGCGGCGTGAGATGCCTGGTGGACACTGGGACCTGAGTGTGCCGGGAGGAAGCTGAGTGGCGGTGAGAGGAAACTCCAGATGGATGTCCAGGTATGCCATTGTCCTAATCACCCTGGGTGGGCCCTGTAGAGTAGAAGGGGAGGCAGACATTGATTTACGGGAATGGGGGATCCAAAAAAAGGGGTATTGAAGGTTCATATCATGGAGAAAATGCCCCGCGAATATCAGGCTATTATAGGTTGCGATCTATTAGGGAAGGCAAGACTGGGGATTAGGAAGAACAAGGGCCTGTGGAGGATTCGGTTGGGGAAGAGGAGATATCGGTGTGCAATGCACCAAATCCCCCTGAAACAAGATAATATTACTTTCGTAAAAGAGAGGAGGTATCCACATGCGCTTAGACAGCATATGCGGGAAGAGTTAGAGAATTTAAAGAAACAGGGCATCATCGTAGATAGTACCTCCCCATACAACAGCCCCCTATGAGCAGTGCGGAAGAAGGGCACACAGGGAGACAAGGGAGAAAAGTATAGAATAGTAATTGATTAATGAGAACACGATAGACGAAAGATACCCGATACCGCGATTTGAACATATCTTAGATAGACTGGGTGGGGCAACGATCTTCAGTACTTTAGATCTGAAGGCCTACCACCAAAGATGCACCCGGAGGATCAGCACAAGTCAGCTTTTACATTCGAAAGGCGGCATTACGAATTTACGAGGATGTCCTTCGGACTGTAGAATGCCCCCATCACGTTCCAACGATTGATGGACGAATTCTTACGGGGAATCGACGAGTCCATGTGCCAGGTATACAAGGACGACCTGCTTGTTTTTAGTAAAACGGAGGAAGAACATGTGTCCCACTTGCGCAAGGTGTTCGAACAGGTCCGGAAATTTGGGTGCGAAAAATCAATATTAGGGAGAAACCTGATAAATTTTTTAGGACACAATATCGGAACAGGGAGTTAGGCCAGACACAAATAAGGTAGAAACTAGAAAATGGCAATTCCAACGGATGTTAAGGGAATCAGGAGATTGTTGTGCGCTCAGAATTACTATAGATGATTCGTACCGGAGATGACCAGATATCTGGTATCCATCAACAACCTTCTGAAAATTGGGAATAGGGTGCAGGTGACGCCCGATATGGTGGAAAACATTAGGAAATGCATGGAGGCGCTTCAGAATGAACCGGTGTTGGCATTCCCGGACTTTGAACGTAAATTTATCATCACCACGGACGCAAGTGAGTACGCGTTGGGGGCGGTACTGTCGCAGAATTGCGAGGGTGGAGAGCGACCGGTGGCGTAAGCTAGCAGGCGGTTAACAGATGCAGAGACAAGGTACAGCACACTTGAGCGAGAAATGTTAGGAATTGTGTGGGCGGTAGAACATTTTCGCCCCAATGTTTTCGGGAGGAAATTCCGGGTACATACTGATCACAGACCGCTTCAATGGGTTGGGAACCTAGGCTAGTATCACCAGATGGTAGGAACTGCTCAATTAGTCCAACATCGTAATCCAGTACAAACCAGGAAAAGAAAATGTAGTCGCTGACTGGCTATCCCGCGTGATCACCGTTACAATAGAGGAGGAACAACCACAGACGTCAGGTGAGGTGAGACAGTTTTTGCGAGAATGGACGCCAGGGGAAGAAGAAACGCAAAGCACGACGGAGAACGACCATGAGCCATTATCTGAGAACGAAAGCTCGACCGAGGGAAGACATCTCCGTTGGAAGTGCTCGAGGAGGGGGTGAACGATAAATCACACCAAATGATTTGGAAGACAAGAACTTCCGGACCCATGAAGATGGACTTATAAGGGAGGAGCTCGATCAACACTATTTGGTCGGCACCGGGAGTCAGGAATGATCATATCTGCCGGGCGCTGAAAGATACATCCAACCGGGGCGAATATACCATCTACATGTCGGGAATGGAGTGGTTTGGGAGAACATAAAACGCCTCTGGAGATTAGAACAAATCGGAATGGATCGAAACAACGTTCGTTGCCTAATGATGGTGGAAACTGTTCAGGACGGAGATCAACAGAGGGAGGCACCTTGGCATACCACCAGGGGAAGCCAATCACCGGCGCGTGAATGAGACCTACCAAGTCCTGCGACGGAAATATATCTGGTGGAATATGCGGAAAACGATTCAAAAGATAATCGAGAACTGTGAGGTGTACCTCAGCTCCAAATATGACCGACACCCAAGGTGACACCGACTGCGAGCTACTAACGTTAGTAGAACTGAAAATCGGCACTTTCACCTGGAGGGGCTACAAGTGGGTTACAGTGATTGACTTCTTTAGTGTGCAAAGTAGGGATGCTACATCGATGTCGATGTTTTGAAAAGCCTTTGTTTTCTTAACATCGATGTTTTACTTTCGATGTTTTACGTTTGTCCCAATCTTTATTTTTTTCCAAAAGTAACTAAATGAAAACAAAAAAATTACGGTATAAACAATTTCCTATCAAATATGTGGTGGGATAAAAAAGGACCTCCAACCATCACGCTAACGACATAATAAAGATAAATTATGACTAGAAAAACATCGATGTTTTAAAATATCTATGCTTAATATTAAAACATCATTACATACAAACCTTTGCCTAAAATACATCCATGTTTTTGAACAACCATTTCAGTAACATAAGGTCTGTTCCAACGACTACGTATACTCCCGCCAGTCGGAAGTGGTTTTTGCAAAAAAGAATACAAATTGACAAAAAAAAAAAAAAAATCGACGTTTAGAAATATCAATGTTAAATATTAAAATATCGTTGCATACAATACATTGCCCAAAATACATCGATGTTCTTACGATCACGCATCGACAGTTAAGGTGCATAACCCTATATATCTGACTCAGCATTATCCCCTTCCACCATCATTGTATTTATATCCCCCTGTTACAGAGCTAAGGAGATCATTCAGTCATTAGAGTTGTTACTTTGTTATTCGTAGTAATAGTGTAGTAGTAGTAGTGCATATTTTGTAACTTTGATACCAATAAAGTTTTTTTAAGTTCTTTCCGCGGTTACATTCTTTATCTGGCGCCCGAACAGGGACTCGAAAAGGGTACTAGTACAGCATGTATTGACCTTGCTCCAAATTTAGGGGTTGATAATAAATTTTTAGTTAAGTTCTATATTCTACCATTTAGTGATAGTTTTGATATATTACTAGGATATGAAACAATGAAAAAGTTAGATGTTGATATACTTAGCAGAAAAGATGAAATTT
>NW_027111757.1:56610-58081 GCF_000696795.3 Halyomorpha halys
ATAAGATATGACATAATATAAGTCTTCCAATATCTTGCTATGGTATCATTTTATAATTATAATATTGCTATCCGATATCGATATCGATATTTTTCTTTCGATATCCCATCCCTAGTTTAGACTAAAGACTTTACTTTTATTAACAGTATGTTAATTAATTTATAAATGAATACTGTGGAAATAATCAATAAAATTGTGAGTGTTTTATGAAGGTTATCCTTATCACTATTAGGTTAGGCTATTTGAATGTTAAGTCAGCAAAGTTAAATGAATTTATTTGCAATTGAATTAATTAAGCTATGATTGATACCCTGCACTATGAACAAAAATGTATTATCACCATTGTAGATACTTTTTCTAAACGTCTTTTTGTTCGACTAGCTGATGCCTGCAATTCCATACAGGTCTCGGATGTAATTATACAATATTTAGAATTATATCCCTCGCCTGACAGAATAAAAATGGATAATGGTAGGGAATACAAAAATAACTTAGTTGAAAACTTACTAAGCTCTCAAGGGATTGAACCCTACTATGTCACCCCCAACCATCCCAATTCACTCGGACTTTTAAATAGGACACATTCGACACTCATAGAAATATTAAGAAATTTAAAAGAAACAGAACCAAATATAAAACTCAAAAGAAGTTTATGTCTCGCGGTAATTGCATTTAATAATAGCTTAAACCAAAAATTAAAATTAACTCCGAATGAAATTACATTTGGAACACAACCATTTAAAGAAAATAAAGCCCCTATAACCGAAAAACTAGTAGAACAATATCACCAAAATTTAAAATTAATCCATGAACAAATAAAAACTAGAATCAACACTGAAAATGAAACAAGAACCGAGCTTCTCAACCAAAATAGAGAAGATCCCAATATTCCAGATATATAACACCTACGCCGAGGTTAGAACTAGAAATAAGAACGAAAATCCTTTCAAACCTGTCTATAAATTAAAATATAGAAATAAGGAAATCCTAGTTCATTCAGACAATCTTCAAAGAAAACGTAAAAACTATAAAAATAAAACTCAGCCTCAAACAACATTAACATTGCCTGTTTCAGATAATGAAGATCATGGAAATGATGATGTTACTCCTATGGACGTTTCATAAAATATCCACCTATGAAATAACTGACTTGACTAACGCACCAGGTATAACGGCAATAAAAATGCCACCACCTATTTTAAAATCTCTATATAATTTACTAGTCATTTTCAACAAAATATCGATACTTCGATAATGTAATATCAGAATATTGCTGCTTATATTCCTTATCGATATTACAATAATACAAACTATCAAAATAAATATGTATTTATCAAAATAAAATATCGATATTACATTTTTAATTATTCTATATGTTATTTTAGTCATTTGAAACAACATGTCGATATTTCGATAAAATGATATCGGAATATTGTTCTTATATACTATATCGATATTACAATAATACAAA
>NW_027111757.1:65899-68016 GCF_000696795.3 Halyomorpha halys
ATTAGAGTTGTTACTTTGTTATTCGTAGTAATAGTGTAGTAGTAGTAGTGCATTTTTTGTACGTTTGATACCAATATAGTTTTAAGTTCTTTATCTGTCGATGTCCTATTCTTTGATTGAAAAAGTACTCTCTTGACTGGCCGGAGCATGCGTAGTCGTTGGAACAGACCTTATGTTACTGAAATGGTTAAAAAAATGTTTTTTCTACATCGATGTTTTAGTATTGAACATGGACGTTTTCTTTGTCGCATCTCTAATGGCGAAGCATGGAAGTGAAATGTCGAACCAAGGTAAAGGAGAGAAGGGGGAAGTTGAAATAGCACCAAATGGGAATAAATTTAATTTGAAAAGCAAACAGTAGGAGTAGTTGCCCAGTACTGGTACAGCTGACTATTTTTTGACCTTATGATGTTGATGTGAGACAAGCCAAGTCAGCACTGTACTCTGTGTGATTTTTATGGCTTATCACTAATTCCCAACACTGTTCTTGAATTTTTAATCAAAATATTATTACCTGAAAATTGATACGTAAATATTTAAAAACAAGATGTAAAACACGAACTTGTATAATGTCACTAGGCTCCCCAGCTCCAAGTTGATTTTCTGCTTTCACCTTAATTGAATAAACACTTGCTGGATCTAAATTACTGATGGTTACATGATTATCATGTCCTACATTAATATCTTCCCATTCATCTGTCATCATACCTAAAAAAAATTAAATAAATTGTATTACTTTATTGTATGAATCATATTTTAAAAAATAGGTAATTACAAATTTATCACACACTCGTTATAATTTATAATATAAAATTGGACTAGAATGTACTGATCCACGAATGTATCTTATCAATTATTGCCTCCATTAATGTGTATTATCAATCATTGTTTCCACTAATGTGTATTATCAATCATTGCCTCCACTAATGTGTATTATCAATCATTGCCTGCTAAGGAGGTGAATTCATGAAGGGGATTTTCATTCGTAGGTTTGTCAATTTTGTGCTTAGTGGTACTTATGGGCTTAAAAAAGCCATCAAGAGATCAAAGTATTAGATGTTAGCTTTTGGCGGATCAGAAGATTCTATTGTAATTATTATTTATTCAAATAATACATTTAGGAATATTACATGGTTAATAAGTGTATAAAATAAAAATATTTATAAGAAATAATAAATATATTAATATAGAAAGTTTTTTCTGATGACTGGAGTGGTTCATGTCTCGGTAGTTAGGTCATGCCAGGTTGGTCTCAAGCTCTAAAGTGATGAGTGGAAGGTAGCTGTGTAACTATAGTATAAATCCATTATCATGCAACTTGCCAGGAATAATATGAAGCAATGAAAAAGTTAATCATAGAAATACTACTCATTGGCAGTACATTAAATTCTGATTTAATTAAAAAAACATTTTCTATCATGGTTAAATGGAAGACTGACAAGTTAAAGTTTCTCATTATTCATAGAGTTAATAAAAAAAATTACCAGACTCCTTTTTGAATTGTACTGTATAATGAATTAATTTTTGTTCATCCCTTGGTAAGCGCCAAGTTGCTTTCAGGCTACGACTTGTTATTTCAACTACACGCACTTCTGAAGGTTTTCCAGGAGCATCTGGAAAGTAATCATTTTAATATGGAAAAACATCATGTAATTAGCAGGGAAATATTTTCGTAGACTTAATAATAACCTTATTTCATTTCACAACTGTGGAAAAACAAATTATAGTAAATGAAAAAACGTATAAAACTTTATGATTGGAGAAGTTTGTCAGGGGGTGCGGTCAGCAAAGAACAAACTAAATAAACAAAACTATATTTATTTATTTTATGCCGACGTTTCGACCTGAGTTTCAGGTCTTCATCAGAGTTATAGAAAAAAAAAATATAACAACATTTAGAGAAACATAAAATTGAAAATGAATAGTATACAAACAACTATACAAAATATTTCTGGAACAAATCTCCGGTAATAGTTTAATGTTCCCAGCAACCTCCGAACTCCCTTCACATCCCTAGGCACTGGCATCTTCCGTATAGCTGCGACTTTATTCGCGTCGGGCTTAACTCCTTCCCTGGAAATCTTTTGGCCCAAAAAATTTATTTGCTCCTGACCCAA
>NW_027111757.1:74462-76401 GCF_000696795.3 Halyomorpha halys
AACTCCCTTCACATCCCTAGGCACTGTCATTTGGGATGACCACTGAACCACCCAAGCAGGGATTTGAACAAAGGATATGTCACCACATAACGTATGGCAGAAGGGACAGAGTTCTAGAGTAAGGCTGCTCGACACATGCACACACCCACTCAACATGAATATTCAAAATTGTAAGAATTATTAGAACAAACATTTTTACTTGTGACAAATAAAATAAATGAATGTCATCATTAAAACAGTTAATGTTACAATAAATAATCAAAATTACATGAATCTTCATCATGACACTAAAACCAATGGTACTCACACCCATCGTTTTTTGTATTCAAAAATATATTAAACACAAGCTAAGTTAATATTCTTACCCGGAACCTAAATTTCCCATTTATAGATCTACAAAACACAAATATTCAATAAAATATAATGGAAAGAAAACGTTTATCGATTTTTTTCTCCAATTGTGAATAAACTGGTCATGGTGCAACCAATATCGAGTTAGCTGATGTTTGTAATAAGACCGTGACAGACTAGGAGAGAGGAAAATAATATTTTTGGTCTTACTAATGTTTAGTTTAAGCTTATTTGGAGTTCTCCAGGCACTTATTCAAATGGCATGAGAGGAGTAAGTTGAAGGAAATAAATTTGGACATTGCCAGTGTATAGGTCATACTGGGATTGTTGGTTAGAGAACAGCAGGTTGTTGAAAATGTAAGGGAATAAAGGAGAGAATTTATATAATATGAATAAAATTTAAAATGCTCAATATGAAGGTTGTGACTAAGTAACAAAGGTCTTTCTAATGTTTTAAAGAAAATAAAAATGGAAGTTTGTAATACAGATGGATTTTGTTTTCTATAAGTCAAGAAATACTGGCAGATTTTTAAAAATAAACATATCTTTAAGAATACCTTCGACATGAAGCAAAAATGTCCTTTGAGCAGTTCCATATGGGTTTGAAGCAATGCACGTGTATTGACCACTGTCAGATTTAATACTATTCTCTATGAGGAGTTCTGATATCATTCCTCCCTTCACCTGTCTCTCTCTGACTTCAAACCTAATAATAAAACACAATACACTAAATCTACTTCTAGGAAAATTTCTAGTTAGTAAATTAAGTTTAATAACTTACTTGGTGGTTTATGATTTTCAGTACAATAATTATTGAAATATATGTCATTTATACTCATGTTTCAAAATGTATTGATATTAAAATATATATTAATGTTTAAGAGAGTATAAAAAAAAGCACTTAATGGTTTTCTGGACAATTTCATTATAGCAATACAATTTCGAAAAATGTAAACAAACAGCAAAACACTTTTAATATTGTGATATAAATGAACCGTATAATTTTATATTTTAATTACAAAACATTTAAATCCAATGAGTGAAAAAAAGAGAAAGAAAAGAAATGGAGGCTACAAAATCAACTATAACACTAAAAAAAAAATCATATTCCATGACGTTCCATCATGAAATTTCCAAAACTCTAGGAAATATGGAGTGGACCTCAATATTTCATTTCATACACAAGCAGAATATGGAATTAAGGTAATATAAAAAACAAAAATTCTTTTTTTGGCTCCCAGGCAATGCCGGGAGGAATCCTTTTACACACACCAGGGACACTTTCATCAAAAAGTTTCATTGAATAATTTCTATAGGAGAAGATGGCAGGGGTGTGTGATCAGAATATAACACAAATAAGTTGAATTGAATTATTTAATTGTGCCAATGTTTCGGCCACAATTTCCAGCCTTCATCAGGGCAAAGAACAAAGAACAACATAATTACCACACGAATACAAAAACGCATTTATATGTCTAAAACGAGAATATTTAGTTATTCTATATGTATATATGTATATTTTTCTTTTAGACTGAAAATTAATCCGGTATCTAAAGTTCCCGGGTTTCGGCACCAGTTATCTTTTACT
>NW_027111757.1:81346-81681 GCF_000696795.3 Halyomorpha halys
GTTCCTCTACTGCTCTTCGGTCCTCATTCCCCTTTTCTCTTCCTTTAGCCCTACACTCAGCCGTACGTTCTAAGAGGATGCGGGCTTCATCGTCGACTTTCCCTTCCAGGTCCTTTATCATGCCAGAAACCCTTTTCAGCGTCGGCGACACCCATTCTGTTTTCTTCTGATCGTACACCGCTCCTATGGCGTTCCCTATTGCCTCTGCTACCATTGGAGCCACAATCTGGGAGACCATTTTACCAATGATCTTGTGTAGATCATCGGTATACATCGCCTCTTTTACCATTTCGGTTACTATTTCCGGGATAATTTCCCATTGGGCTTCCAGTCCT
>NW_027111757.1:82291-82689 GCF_000696795.3 Halyomorpha halys
TCTCTTCTTCCTCTTTTTCCCTTTGGGGCTCATTTTTCCATCTCGACTATCAGGTCTTGTGTCTTTGTCGGCTTCACTGCCACATCCTGAAAACAGCCTGACTTTTCCAGCCACCATTTTTCTTTCATTTGTCTCAACCAACGAAGTAGTTCTTGTAACATTAGATGCTACTTTTTTTATTTTAAAACCTCTTTATTGATAATATAAATATAATACGGATTATAATAAGATAATATATAATACATGTATTTACAAGTTATCTTGTTTTGCCTTTCGGCATTATAAGATAGGCAGAAAACATAGTCCGCTGATGGCGGTTATTACATTTTGTGGCTCTAAAGCCAGGGGCTTACAAGAAATGTGAGGGACATTCCGGCTGGTGGTGATGGTGTGATGAC
>NW_027111758.1:0-4315 GCF_000696795.3 Halyomorpha halys
TTTTATAATGTAATAATAACTAATAAATGGACCTGAATCATATGGATAAATGGACCTACTAACGTCCAAATGTAAATCTCTATCTATCCAAATACCGCAAACAAAATACAACGTCAAAATATCAAGAAAAGTTCCGAGAACTGCTACAAACTCTACCAGAACCTACAGATGTCTTGAAGTCAGATAACGCAATAGGATTTGCCTTTGTGAAACAAAAACACAACCCATAAGAGAAAACTGGTCTCTCTAAAATTTATACCGCAGAACTAAATGGCATAGCATCCGCCCTTTACTTTTGCATGACAAATATACCAGATGGCAATACAGTAATAATATCGGACTCCATTAGCGCTCTTAAAGGACTAGATATAATGTATTCAGTTCACCCACTCATTCAACGAATTCATTAATACTTAATAATGCTAAAACAAATAGATAAATCAGTCTACTTCATCTGGGGTCCTGGGCATGTAGGTATTACAGGAAATGAGATGGCCGACAAAGCTGCTAGAGAAGCGCTAGTCCTCTCAGGTAGAACCACAGTAATCTTAACTGCTAAGGAACTTGCTTGCCCTTTAAAGGAATGTATTAATAAAAGATGACAGGGAATGTGGGATGAAAGTCCACCCAGCAAGTTGAAATCTATAAAGACAGATGTGAAGTCCTGGATTACATCAACCCGAACCAGACGCCGCGAAGAAGTAGTGATCACCCGACTCAGAACAAGACATACCCGATAGAAACACATCCACCTCATAACAGGAGAGATCCCTCCAAAATGTTCGAAATGTAATAGTAATCTGACCGTCAAACACATTTTTGAAGAATTTAATCACTACACATTAATTCTGAACCAGTTAGGGATACCAACAAATGTTCCAATGGCGTTGAGAAACGACGAATCCGTAATAGAAAGAGTCATTAAATTAATCCATCAGACTAACTTAATAATCAGCCTTTAATTATTATAATTATCTATTTATCTTGCCTTATTTTTAAAATTAGAATAGTTACTTATTTGCTTTTCATCATCCTTCCCCATCTTTTCCACTATTGTTACGATTATTAAACAAATTATAATTGCCTGGGTAGATAATATTTCAAATCACACGGAAATGAGTCCCACTGGTGCGGATTCTTACACCATACCAAAGCTATGAGTATGGAACAACTAGGCCTTACCAAAACCAACAACCAACGGGTGTTGATGAACAGGCAGTTAAACGCCCTTTGAAAACTAACAAACAACAAACAAGGTCAATGGAGGGAACTTTATGCACCTTACAGTGATGGAACATGAGTTATTTGTAAAAATAGCGTTTCTACTTATCTTATATCTGAGAAGGACTTTTATATTTTAGTTTTTCAGGAAAGAAGATGGACACGGGACCTTCTAATTTAAATTAATTCTTAAAGTACCACCAATGGGTGGTTCCTTCCCAAGATTTTCAAGTGTAAATGAAACATATTTACTTATTGCATTTATTATTTGTACAGTTGTAAATCACAATTAATAAATAAATTAAAAAAAAATATTCTACCAATAAGTATGTACCCTTAGATATTTTTGTGAATCAGGTTATGACAATGAGAAAATGACGAATTGGAGTCAATTCTGTCGTGGTTATATTTAAATATTATTGCACTAACCCATACTTGATTATCAATTTGTTTATATAAATGTAGTGTATAAATAATCATAAATTAGTAAATATAAATTATTAATTAGTTTATTAGAATAAATAATATTATACTTATTTCAGTTTACCTATAATGCGAGTGTCCCTTTGCATGTCGCAAAATATTATTTATACTCCAATAAGCTTTGAGAATTTTCGAAGATAAGCTCAATTTTTTTTATTTAGAATTCCTATCGGTTAAAACGATTACCCACTCCGAGATTTTATGAGCTAAAAAAGATCCTACCAGTATCTCTTTATTATAAAATTTATTGGCTGAGTCTAATAAGCTCTTATAGCTTCTATAACAGCTTTTATAATAAAATAAAAAAAACTCAAGTCTTTTATAGGGTTTAGTTTTATGGCTATCTTTAATGTATTTGGGTCAAAGAATTCCGGTGAAATATTCCTCGAAGTATCAGATTTTGGTAAATTTGCTGAAAATGAATTTTCTCTTTTTAGACCTCTAACTAATGAATAAACGTTTGGGGGTCTCATCTGGAAATATTATATATTATATATCTGGAGATACTGAAAACAGTATAACAATCAAACACTGTCTTATTGCGTGGGTAGTTTATAGCGGAACGAGTTCAGTGCCACTTTCGCCCGTGACTGCAGCGGAGCCAGTCCGAATATGGTTTGGGAGGTGTACTTTTATTTCTATAGTGGCTCAAAAAATAAAAGCTTGACACTCCACCTTAGAATAGTGTGGTTCACGTAGAGAACCCTAAAGGATGTCAGAAATGACAAGAAAGGGAGTTTAAAAAAAAAAAGAGCTTTGTTGTTATATTTACTTGTAGTAATGAAAACATATGTATTGAAAAAAAAAAACACAATTTAAATTAAATATCATATTATGAACAATTAAAACAAATATGTCTTACTCTTCAAAGCTGCCCAGGGTCCTCACGACGTCTAAATGAATCTTATATAAAAAAAAAATTGGAGGGAGTTACTTATAGTGGTTAAATCATATTGTGATGTGTTACTCGAGGATTTTTTTTTTCTGTCTTGTCGTGAATATTGATTTGCAACCATAGTGCAGATATTCCAAAACCTCAGTGATGGAAAAAAAATCATGATACCATCTAATGTTGCAACTCGGAATCTGTCGATTACATCCCCTTAATTCAATTATAGCACTTGGTAGTCAAGGATTCAAGGAATTTCTAATCCTAACTAGGAAATGCAATTGCGTGTGGAATGTCTTGCAATTTTAAGTTTGTTTCGTCGACTTTTATAATTTAAGCACTGTATAACTTTTGATTCGCTAAAGCAACATCTTTTATTCAAGTTTTAATCGGCAACTATTCAAAATCAATTGATTGTTTGTATTAAAACATTAGTTACATTGAGTTTAAATAATATTCAAGTTAAACATTGCTATCATTCATTAGGCATACGGATTGCTCACACTCGCCATTTTGAAATATGAAAATTTTCAAGGTTTGAAAAAATATATGAGAAATACAATGATACCTATGAAAGAGTCATATGACTGATTGAAATGTTACAAAGAACACAAAGGTCAGGTTTTTTTAGGTTAGGCGTATTAATAGGTTATTAGGAGAGCGCAAGTGGATCTGCTGTTTTATTTTTGATCAGGCAATCCTTGTTTTTGTAAGCCAGTATTTTTGCTGCTTTTAATATCTCTTGTACATATATATGCATAATGGAGTTCCTGTCTTAAGGAAATTTTGGAATATCTATAAGATGGCGAGTTCAAGTTTTTTGTTCCTAATAGAAATACAATATTTCATTGTAAGTTAGATAGGTTTAATTCATTTTTTTTAATGTAGGGTTTGAACTGCATGAAAAAAAAGTGTATGGTTAGGGTTATATCTTTTAATTTATCTAATCGCTTCAGCAAATGCGAACCTCGATAGAAGGTATGTTGGAAGATAGATTTGGCAATATCCCATTGGAAGAATGATCCGATAAATATAACATATCACCGGAAATAAAAGAGCCGCGTTTCCAATTATCGAGGACAATTGAGCGGAAGGACGTGCCGGGGGGGCCAACATTAATGATACAGATGGCAGGAGGTGCAACGAAGTCCAAGAACAAGTCATTTAGACTGGGCCAACTTTTCCTAGGGAACAGGTTTCTTCAGTTCCAGTTTTCATTTATTTCTACAAACTCGACTTTTCCTCTCCCTTTTAATTTCTTATACAGCTCCTGGAATTGCCTCTTTCAGGGCGGAAAACTACCGGTTCTTTCATAGCCCGCGTAGGCTGTGAAAGAAAGGGTTTAGTCGCAACCGGATCTTTATGGGCTATTTTAATTTTAATTTATTTATTTTTATTTTATTTGGAAGAGTTCACATACGAAAATTGTTGTTCCATCTCAGTAAAATTAAATATATAAAATATTATGATGTGTACAATAGTATAGATTTATAAATGTGTACAACTTTATGCCTAAAAAATGTAGTTTAAAAATGTATACTAAATATGAACGTAATTTTAAAATTTGTGAAAAGAAACGTTTCAGAAAAATGATGAATGGTTGTTAGTTAAAGAAAGAGAAGCATTTCAGATCATTTTGAATTTAACTACAATCATTTCTTTATTAAATAAATCAAAACTTGTATCCTTTTTTGTCTCAACACTTTTTATTTTTCACCAGTC
>NW_027111759.1:0-1519 GCF_000696795.3 Halyomorpha halys
TTTTATAAGGAAGCTACCTTGCTCCGTTATATAGATATAATAAAGTTTATTATTAGTAATAAAATAACACAATCTCACACTCACATATTGACACTCAACTATTGCAGAAACAAAAAATTTAAATAATTTATATTGTACATAAAAAAATAATTTAATTTAAAAAAAAAAAAAAACAACTACAGAAATAACCCTGCTTTACACACCTTTTCATTCTAAGAGACGTGGTGTTATAGCATAGTTCCTAACATGTTAGAGGGTCCTTACTGAAATCTTCTATAAATAATGAAACTTGTTGCAGTAATCGGGTACCTTCAAGAACTGTGAACTGTAATTGTGAATCTAACCACACAAATAGTTCTTTGTACCCGTGTAACCACAAATAAAGTATATTTCATGATTTTTCAGGAAAATCTTGAGTTTCTTTCAGATGTAGTAGGTATTCGTGTACTATACCTAGTTTCATTAGTACTCATAAGCCACTAATATGTTAGGAGCTTTGCAATAACACTCCGTCTCTTAGAACGCATAGGTGTGTACGGCAGAGTTATTTCCGTAGGCAGGTTTTTTTTTAAAATAAAACATTTTGTATATTAAAATTTTATGGGGTAATTATGTTATTTTTTTAAGGAAGCTACCTTGCTCTTGTATATAGATATAATAAAGTTTATTAATAGTAATAAAATAACACAATCTCACACTCACATATTGACACTATTGCAGCAACAAAAATATATTCTCAACAAAACTTTAAGTTAAATTTATAGATCAACCAAACAATTAGTAACAACATATCATAATTTTATATATATTCCATCCAAGAAACTTCCAATATGCATTAATAAATGTTCACTAATCGACAGAAATTTTAATCATAAGTTTTCATTTCGTTATTTTTTTTTTAACAGGTAAAGATAAACAGTAAAAATAAATTAAAATAAAATATCGGTTTATTTTTTGCAATTTGGTTGAAAAATATACTAATTTTTTACATTCCAATGAAATTGAAAATACAGATTTATAATTATACGCATTTCGAAAATACAAGATACCCCATTCTCCTAATGAAAAACCTTTCTGAAAATTTATAATTTAAATTTTTTATATAAAACAGACACCATCATATCAGACCATATCATTTCCATATACCTAATTAATCAACTTTTACCTTGCAATCTTTTTTCATTACTAATAGATTCAGTTTTAAATGCAACACTCCCAATTGTTCTAATGAAAATTCAATTAAAAGTTTATAACATACAATTTTTGGAAGTTGTTTCTTGAAATGAGCCCAATGTGAAATTGACAAGGAGGAGTTACGCGTATGAGAAGTTTTAATAAAACGTTTTTTGTTATCTTGGTCGAAAAATATTCGACACTATCCAGTGGTTCTTGCTAATGCGCCATAGGAGCCACAAAAACAAATGTTAAATAATTTTATATTGTACAAATCTGCACGAAATTTAGGAAAGATTATATTTTATGATATATTTTATATAACAAATTAAAGAAAATCATTATT
>NW_027111759.1:7134-7476 GCF_000696795.3 Halyomorpha halys
TACGTCACCCTTTCGTAAGTCAATGAATACTGTTTTTGTAGTTAGTAAAATATTGATTAAAAATCAGCGACCTATTGCGGTTGTTACTTAGTTTTATAACACTATCTGTTACTGCATTTACACTAGTATAGCATTATATAAATCTATGTACATTGGAAGGACTTGAAACAATAAATAATCCTAGTGAAATTTATTTTTTTAAAAAATAGTCAACCCATGAAGTTTAGGTGTGTTTTGTCCTAATCATCACAATATATACCTGATTTGTCTTTAAAAATTTTTCTTTGACACTTGACAAACATTTATAAAAATTTTGTCATTTAAATAATGAAAAGGTATAAT
>NW_027111759.1:7526-8080 GCF_000696795.3 Halyomorpha halys
ATTATGCCACACTCTTCATCTTCTTCTTCATAGTTGAGAGCACATTACTTATCTCTGGCACACTTTAACACTTCTTACTTTGAAGGAAGAATGTTCCCATCTCATTTTAACTCTTTTTTTTCTTTTATAAAGATAAAATTATTAGTTCCCTAAAATTTCCAATATTTTAAATTTTTTGTATTTAATAATATTTTCTGTTAAGTGCAAACAAATTAAATCAATATAATAAGAAAAAATAAATAAAATAAAGTCATCTATCATCAATCACTAGGTAACAAACTACTAATAAATTAAAATAAAAAGGACAATAATCAAATAAAGACAACTGATAGGAAAAAGAAATTAATATTTATAAACATATTTATAAGTTTAAATATTATTTTCAGATCTTTTTTTTTTTTATAATATAGAATAATAGTACAATTCACCATAGTTAAGCCCAATAAGTATTAAAGTTCATTAATTATAAGTATTCATTCAATCAACATACACAGAAAAAGAAGAACGAAAGAAAAAAATAACAATAGTATTGTTTTTACAAAATTAAAAAAATA
>NW_027111760.1:0-1503 GCF_000696795.3 Halyomorpha halys
TATGAGCGAAAGATGACCCCTCATAATACAAGCATTAATTGTGCCCATTGTTAGAAGAGGCAGAAAAATAAACGAGAGCAATTTTTCGTTCTTAGGTTTCAAGAAATTTTTTTCTTCTATTAAATTAAACGTTATCATACACGTTTAGACTTAAGAAAGTATTCTCTGTCTAGAGAAGGAAGAATCGAAGGAGTCAGGAGAATGCTGAGAGAGAACATGACGTCTAACATTCCACCTAAGTCAGTTTACTCCAAATTTTTTCTTAACCAATAATCATCATAAAGTTACATCAACTTTTCAATATTTTCTATCTTCGATGGTCCAAGTACAATATTTATTAATACAATCTGACCATTTTTCTGTTTGGCCTTCCTCTTATAACTATGTAAATTATTTAATAAATTTCAAAAATATGTTCGTTTGTCCACTCTCAACTGTGTAAATCATACATGGGCAACCCCCAGCCCGCTGTTAGATTTGATCGTGCCGCGAGACATTTTAAAAAACCCAATTAAAAAATATATATTGCACTACTTACTCATATTCACAGAATCAAGTTAGTAGCCGAGTAGTGACGATTATCAAAGAGTGATGCGGCAAACTTCAAAGGCTTTTGACCGCCTCACTGGTGGCGCAACAAAAGATTATTTTTTCTCAATTGTTCTACACTATACGATTCTAAATCATTCCTTCATTTTGCCTATATAAGCAGGTGGATGGCCTGAACTTTAGTTCAGGTCTATTTAAGCTACCGAGATGATAACTTGGACAAAGAACTGCTAGTACCGTCAATTTGCTTTGTGATTGGCAGCTCAACTCCCCTATATTTATTCGAGGTGTTGATAAGGAGTGCACTACTGAGGGATTGCTTGCTTTACAGCCACTGAAAGGAACCACTATAGGAGAGGACATTTTTAGTTCAAAGTTCAAAGTTCAAAAGGTATTCACAAGTGTTGGCTTGCCATGGTCAAAATTAGTTGGTGTATGCACTGATAGTACATCTTGTACGGTCGGCTTATGTAAAGGTTTCATCAGAATTTTGAATGAAAAAGTCTGAATTAAATGTGCAAAAAGATAGTTTGATAGTTCTTCATTGCATTATCTACCAACAGAACTTGTGTTCTAAGTCCATCCGACTCCAGAATGTTAAGAATGTGGTAGTAAAACCACCAATTTTATTCGATCCCGAAGGATTAACGATCGTCAGTTCAAGGCGTTTTTGGATGAAATATCAGCCGAATATGACAATGTAACATATTATTGCGAAGTCAGATAACTGAGCAAAGGGAAAATTTTGAAACGGTTTTATGAGGTTAGAAAGAAGCTAGTAGATTTTATGCAAATTAAAGACATAAACCACTATCTGAATTGAGCGACCCAAAATGCATATGTGACCTAGCATTTCTGATCGACCTTAAAGGCTATTTGAATGATTTAAGTTTGAAACTTCAAAAAAGGACAGTTAGTACAGCCATTTGAAAGCGAATCAGAAAAAAATCCGCT
>NW_027111760.1:4403-4905 GCF_000696795.3 Halyomorpha halys
AATACGTATTCTGGCAACTAGTGAAATATATTACTATGATTTAATTTCCAACCATTATTATCAGGCAGCCATATAACTTCCCTTAATTTGTCAGACCCAATTAAAATTAAAAAAAAATAAAATATTCTTTGAGAAGGATTTTTTTTTTTTTTTTTTCCGAACCCTCTAAAACGGAAATAAAATGTGAGTTAGTAGTGCATTACTGTGTAGAAAGAAAAAGTAATTCGTGTTGTGTCTTACCTTTTACTAACTTTGGTATTTAAAGGTTACCTGTTATATTTAATTTTACTTATGAGCTATCCGTTCAGCAACTATTTGAGTCCGGAGGTGAGGGACCTCCTCTTGAGAAGGATAAATATCAGTTGTTTTTTTTTTTAAACTTGGTAATAATATGTTATAGTACAATATTTTTTTCCTACTGTTTGCTTTTAAAATTCTAATACCAAAATTATTTAATGTAGCGTCAATTGTTTCGAGACTATAGTTTTATAAAGAAAGGCGT
>NW_027111761.1:0-4058 GCF_000696795.3 Halyomorpha halys
TATATATACCAATGTATCAAAAATGATTGATGATATCCTTATCAAGGGATGTCTTAGACAGGCAATATCTACATAAGATCAATAAGATTAATAACGTTTCATGCTCATTATGATATATTCAGAGAGCCTTGAAATGGATTGATTGCGTGATTACAAGACGACATATATCTGGAATAGAGCCAATGTTTGACCTACCTCATATAATTATAATTTAACATACATATAAATCATGCTTGGTTTTTTTCTTTCACTTACCTATATGTTATATACATGTTGTAAGTGATGTATTACTATCATGAAAAATTTCAAATTCGATTTATCAACAAAAAGTACCCTTGAGTATAATAAAAAGTTTTTTATATTGCGAGATTATCGGTGTGAGGTTGTGCGTATTTGAATGACTTGGCTCAAAAAAACGAAACGTTGTACAAAACTGGAACTACATATTTAAAGTAGGTACATGTCTGAAAAGTTTCCGTATTTTTTTTTCTTTTTAATTGACCAATATCAATGATTTTTTCGAAAAACTACGGTATATTAATGTACAATTAAATCATCTATATTAGTTTAGTAATATCCTCATTGATATATATATATATATATATATATACATATATAAAGGGGAATGATTCGAAAATATGTTTATAATAAACTTTTGAACTATTGGACCTATTCGTTTTTTCCAAAACTTTTCGTGTCGTCCTGGAAAGGTCTACAGCTACTGAAATCCTCGATTTATTCGGCAGAAAAAATAAAAAAATTTTGAGGTGTAGCTCGGAAAGTGAATATTTGTTTCAAGGTTATTATATACTAATCGATCTGTTTCATTTTGAGTGATAAGAAAAAAATATTAGAAAATTGATGATTGACTCTGTGTAATATATAAAAAAATAATTTTATGGTGAGATAGCATTTTGTACGGATCAGGAATAAAAAAGATTCAAACAACTAAAATAATATAACACAGTTAGATAAAAGTAAAATAAGTTAAGGCTAAAAATGATTCAAAATATGTGAACATTTATACAAAACTGTACAAAGTAAATATTATTTTTTATATAATCATTATTGTTTGAGTGCAGTTTTTGAATGAATGTTAATCACATTCTCTACGAAAAATCATTTAATTCGACCAAAAACATTATTTGCAAAATCTATTGAACTGTCACCTATATTTTTAAAAACTTTTGTGTAGAATTTATGCAGGTTTTCTTAGAATTTTGTTTACCTTTATTTTAAATAGAAAGATAAATACTCCTGAGCATTCTCAATGCTCATTTGAAAGATAGATAACTTCCCCAATAGATCCTTATTCCGCCAATATCAATAATGAGATAGTTCTTGTATCACAGCTTAACGGAAACTGTATAACGGATAGTAAAGTTTGATATTTTATTTCCTGATTTTTTTAACATATTATAGTTATATATTTCTACTATATATTGTTATTTACGGCTATGTGTAATAAGTAAATATAATTTTTTTTTAAATAACTTTATTTAATTGATAGATATTGCAATCTGGCACACTATTCTGGGCAATAGGTAATAGTGATGAATGATCACATTCATACTAAAATAAAATAAAATAAGAATGAAAATAAATAAATAAATGAAAGAAATAAAAAAAAAATCATAAATCTCAATAAAATCTCTCTTAAAATATATACAAATAGAAGGATAAAGAAAATGAACATAATCAAACTCATTTATATGAAAAATTAAATTAATAAAATAAAAATAACATAATCTCTAGTCACATTTACATTCGTATGTACAATCCTTTACACAATCGACCTGAGGATCCCTGTGCCCACTCTATCCTCCCCATGTGGGGGGTAGAGCAGATGGAATTTTGAGAAATAAATATAATTAAAAATGAATTTCATCAATAATCCAATTTTAATGAATTATAAATTGAATAAAACAGTAATAACAACTATTATATAATTTTTTAGGAATTTTCATTTTGAAACTAACACACTAGATAGAATATTAGGTTCTGTTGTAAAATGAAGAAAAATATCGATATAAACATATAAAATATTCAAGTAACCAAAAGATTAAATTAAATTAAAAAAATTAGGTGTCCATTATAATTTTTATTGATAATGTATACGCAAATGTTTAATTTTAACACAATATTTAAAATTCGTGAAAATATCAATATGCAAGTAGGATTAAGTTACATAAATTATACAATATAGGGTATAAATTACGTATAAACTATTCAAGAAATTTGTAACTTGTTGCATCTGCCTTGTTCATTGAATATTTATGAAAATATTATGGAAAGATTGTTATTATGGAAATGTTTTATTTTATCGTCGTGTCATGCCCAGCCAATATCTATCTCACATATATCTATGAAAGACGCTATACATGTATATTATGAATATTAAATTTCATGAATGTTCAATGACGTGACATAAAGGTTCGTGGGTGGCGTTAGATAAAGTTACATTTAACCTTTAGTTATTATATTGTATACGTTTGGAACGCGTGATTTTGAGTTTACATGTTATTATTATTTATATTATGTATTAGAACATTTAATAAATATATTTTGCTAAAAAAATGATGAAAGGAGAGAGGAGAAATCTTTATTCATAAATAACAAAGATGTGCTGCCCAACATCATTGCTACAGAGCATACTTATTCAAATCTAATCACACCTTTTTTTAATCTTACAACATATAAGCATAATATATAAACAATATACAATAATAGTATATGACTTTTTTTTTGTTCTCTTTTTTTTTAATAGCTATGGTTCTTTTAGCTTTTAATTCTTTTTTCTCATTCATCCTTTTTTATCATCTTTTTATATTTATTTTATCTTTCAACCAAATGTGACTTTCCTCTTTTTTTTCCCCTTATTATTCCCCTCTTTAACATAAATACAACACACCTAAAATACAAAATACAACTAATATTCATTTTAAATATATACAATATAAACTTGAAATATATATGTCATATAATTGATAATAGTAGTGATAGATAGATATATACATACATACAAAAAACAAATAGATATAAAAAAGTAACATATATATGTTAATATAAAAAATAAAATAAATAATTAAAATATATACAAAAATAATAAAATATGAAATTATGAATGTCAGCCTTCCTCTGGATGATTTTATTACTCCTTATAAAAAAGGATGTAGAAAAATTGTTTATCGTTTATACATAAAAATGAACATAACAAATATGCTCTATACTATTAGGATATTAAATCCATCTCTACTACTAGAACTAACTTAAAGGTACCAACATTCTCTCTGGGATTGATTTGATCTGTTCGTGATGTTGAGTAAACGTCAGGAAAAACTGATTTGAACCTATTGGAGTTGAAATTGGGTAATCTGTTTAAAATTACTTCGATAATTTCTTCATCGTTGCAAAACTATAAATTAAAACTTCTATTTATAGTCGTTAAGAATACCGTTCTCATTATCTCATTAACATTATTAGACCTGAGATTAATTAAGATGCAATGTTTTTAATATAATTAAATTTAAATTCATACAAATATTTGTTTCATTGACCCATTCCTTATTCCCTTCTGAATTTTTTAAACTTAAATATTCAAGACTCATGAAAATAAATGAATGAAAATTTGAAAAAATAAATATAACAGTTATTAATGAAATAAGACGTGTATTATGAATAATAGAATAATAAACTTCTGTGTATTTGTATTAAATATTTAATATTCATGGAATATTTAAATAAAAAATACATTTATACGAGTACATGCATTTTTCTCTTTCATTGTTCATCACATCAGTTACCAAGTATGTAAAGGTTGATGATACCCAAGGTGTCATCTTTTAAATTTTTAGCCTTTTACGTCCTTAACTTCAACGTAGAAATAAATGATGTGAAATATTCTAAATAAGGGAAGCGGGATAGCTCACGAGCAAGGTACTGTGCTAGTAACTCTTTACTTTTGTTTGATAGATTTATTTATTGATAGATATTACAATCTGCCACACAGTTGTGGGCAATAGGTAATATTGATGAATGATCTCATACATACTAAAATA
>NW_027111762.1:0-7750 GCF_000696795.3 Halyomorpha halys
CTTTACAGATCCGAAATCGGACCATCCGTTCAAGAGTAAATAGAAAAGTAAATTCTGGTGCGTCCCAGGAAGGGTACATTTAGCCTTAACTGTTTAAGTTAATTCAGTGCCTTGCCCTATGGCTCAGCTAAACATGAGAAATGTAACGTGATGTGGTGTAGGTAATACGGTATCTTTCAGAATCAAACAAAATAAATTAAATGAAATGTCCTTAATAGCTCCAATGGCGTTATGGCTGGGTAGGTCTTCCTACTTGTGTTATCTGAAATTCAAACTGGTTTGATTCTTCCAGAAGTTATTTGGTAATGCTGTGGAAAACGTTCAATTTCTTAAGAAATCTGAAGCAAAACATAAATGGAAAGTCCAGTTATGTCATCAAGAGCTTCTCATTAAAAACAAAAATCCAACAGCAGCACGATCCTAAATGAGGAATTTAAAGGTAAAACTTAGCTCTCTTCGATATCCAGTATGATGAAAATCATTTTTTCCATCCATCCTATACTCAATTATAATGGGTTCCAAAATATTTGATATATAAACATAACAGGTACTTTTTTATTTTTCTGTAACAATGTAAGAAAAATTAACTAACACTATCGTTTACTGCATAAAATCTTAACAAAGGATTGATAATAAACAGCAAATTGATAAGAAAGGATTTGATAATAAACCTATATAATTGTCCAAGAAACAAAATTTAACCTTCTCTCCTCAATATTTGTGGTTTTTAATTTCCATTCATGTTCCATAAATACAATTTTTCATTACGTTGTCAGTGGGTTTTATCCAAGACTACAGGATCAATTTTTTTTTATCCCAAAATGATCCTCAGAATGTGACAGTCATCCACTAATTATTAAATTTTTTTAGGCTTAATAATTATAATTTTTTATTTTCTGATATAATAAATAAATTAAAAAATACTATACCAATATAATAACAGCAATTATAATAAACAATTAATATAAATAATAATTCATTATGTAATAATTTGTATTTTTTTAAATTATATGAGTTTTCTGTCAATTTTATTTTCTCTTACATCTTAATACTATGAACCTCATGAAACTGTTTTCAGCTAACAGAACAGAATGTGTCAGATCTGAAGACATCTATTAAGTGATAGAAGTGTAAGCATTAATCACATGCATCATATTCAGCTAAGGCATCCCTAACACACACACTGTATTTAATTTAGACATAGCGTTACACTATGGGTATTCAAGATTTTTGTATTAAATGTAAAATGTTTTGCCATGTTAAATGTTATAAGTATAGGATTGGGAGCAGCCCTATTTAAAGTCATGTTAAATGCATAAGAGCTTCTGGCATTTTTTCTGAGTAACTCGTTTTATAACCTTTCTTTCCAAAACTTCTTGTAATTGCTTACTTCTAAGTTTTGATAAAGGAATTTATTACAACATGCCTAAAGTAGAAGTTGTGTGAAAGTTTCACCACTGAGTGGCTTGTTGATCTTCAAACTGGTAAGGTAGAGAATCAAGATGAGCTAATTATTAACTCTAATTACATTATTATTATTGTCATCCATTGCTTTATTAGTTATAAAAACATCCAAAACAATACTAACACATAAAGAAATATAATAGAAAGATAAAAGATAATATAAAAAATATAAAAAAGATAAAAGAAAAATAATTTGACTGTGATTTTTAATGTAATTTTGACATATTAGATATTAATGTTTTGACCTGGGCAGAATGGCCTGTATGGAGTTTTTTTTTAAATGGTTGGATGATATGTCTCATAGTAATTTGAGATTGTCCCTGAAGATGGCCGAATTGGCCGAAACGTTGGACGTGTGAATGAAATAAATGTTTTGAGACTATAATTTTGGATAGTGTTTTTGAATTATTTAGTAAATACTAACACAATCAAAACACAAATTACGAGCAAGTAACCTAACATGACAAAAAAAAATGGTGATGAGCTCATCTGATCTGTTGCATGAGTTCATTCTCCATTTAACAGACCTAGTAACAGACTCCCAACCATGTTATATCGTTTTAACATGGTAAAAGAAGGAATTATTTCCCCATTTAACATGAGTTTTTCCATTTAACACACCCTTTAACATGCTAGACTGAAGATCATGAATACCCTTACTGTAGTACATAACCTTAACTACAGTGTAAAAAAATAAAAATAGTTGACTGTCAGTCCATATATATTAATTCCTCTTTACTTAAAACAGTGTTTTTGGAATTAAATCCCTTTGTGTAGCAAACACATAATAATGATTCGGATTCATGATTGCAAAGTCGTACTCGTAGCTCTTAGTTTGTAGAATTATCTGAATTAAGTTGTTTTTTCATAAAATTCCGATTGATAATTAAATAAATAAATAGATATATTTATGAATAAAATAAAGTGGTTGATGATCCTTAACAAAAAGATTATTAATTAAAGATGATTTATTTTAGGTTTTTCTCCTTAATTTCAAAATAACCAACCAATCATAAAATTCCCTGATATTTTCAATTTCAAAAAATTCCTTGAATTTCCATGGATTTCTGGGTATGGTAGGCCCCGTGTTTGAACAAACCCATAAGGGCTGTAGAGCTTAAGTCTGTACCTACCTGTAATTGAGCCAGTGAAGTCAATGCCCCATCTGAATAATGAATTAAATAAACCTGGAACTATTATTGACAAACATATCTATGAGATTTACAACACAGTCATCCATCATTTAAATCATGTTTGGTTTTCAATAATACAACTAGTAATAATAGGGGTTTTTGGAATGTTAACAGAACAATTTACTATAAAGAAAATCACTGTCTGATGATTAATACCTAGAAAATTAGGTTGTTCTAATCTAATATTTATAATTTGAAAAATAAGTAATAAATTAAGAGAATATAAAAACATTTGTTTTTATTTCGATTTTCAATATTGAAAAAAAAAAGAAGCAGTATTATTTAATATTATTTATGAATAACATATTTATTTCATTGAAATAGGGAATTGGCAGAGCAAGTGTCAAGCTATAAATAACTTAAGTAAATGCTTGAATAATATAAACAATTTTACCAGATGCAAAACGAGCCTCTCTTTCTCCAACTCCACTGTTCTCTGGAAAATTGTTACAATCCATATGAGCCAGATCATTTAAAAATAGCTCAATGGTTGCATCATCCCATCCTTCTTCGGGCCATTTACGCTAAAATAGAATAAAAATTGTAAAACCAGTGTAAAAACATATCAGATCCAAATTTCATAAGTTTATAAATCAAATTCTGTTTACAGAACATTAATATATCAGTTTCCAAATCTGAGCCACCAGTAATTTTTTTTAAAACATATTTAAGCTATTTAGCATTTATTTAGAAGTAAATAAACAAGATTTTAATTTTGCAAAGTTTCCGTCAAGCGGCTAAAGTGCTACTGTCTGTAAGGGTAATGGTCATTGGGGTAACATTGACTCACTATTCACAAAATAACTTTAACTTTCCTTAAAAGAATAATACATTAATAGTTTTAAGAACATATCAATTTATCAATGAATACACTGTTGAGAGTTGTAGGAATATAAATAAACAAAATAAAAAATAATAAAACTATATATTTCATACATGGGGCTCCGTAGTGACCAAAATAAGAGATTAAATTAATCTTAAGATATATTTGATACATTTAAGAAATATTTTGACAGATTTAGAATACGGGAAATAATTGTTTATCTCCTCCAACTGAATACTAGAGGAAGGAGAAAGTCGAAATAGCCATCAGAAAATTATAACCTTATAAAGCAGCAGAAATTGACAATATTCCTAGTGAACTGATCAATCCTTCTGGTGAAACTGAAGTTTTTAAAATACACCAATTGCTTAAAAAGATCTGGGAAGTTAAGAAAATGCCAAAGGAATGGAGGGGATTCGGGGATTCTACCTATTCTGGTCCACAAAGAGAGATAGTAATAACTATAAAGGAATCTCATTCCTTCCTGTTTATTATAACAAGTTAAATCACAGAATATGCAGAAGAAATTATTGGAGATTACCAATGTGGCTTTGGTCAAATATTGATCAAATTTTTTCATTACGCCAAATTATACAGAAAAAGTTGGAATACAGCGAAGTAGTTCATCACCTTTAGATAGATTTTAAAAAGGCTTATGATTCTATTGACTGCGAGAAGCTGTATAATATTTTGATTGGACGGGAATATCAAAGAAGTTGGCACGGAACAGATGTGTATGACCAAAATGCTTAATTAGGTATGAATCTGTTATTATTCTTCTGAGAAGTTTGAGGATAGGTTGGGTTTAAAACAAGGTGATTCTTTATCGCCTATCTTATTTAATTTAGCACAAGAATAAGTTATTAAAAATATGATGCACATAGAAAAGGATTTAACTTTAGGTGGTAAAGTACGGTGCTTGGTTATGCAGATGATTTGGAATTATTGGGTGAAGATAAGGAAACTAAAAAACTAAATACAACTACGTTGATAAACTCTAGTTAGGAACTAGGTCTCAAAACAAATATGGATAAAACAAAATATATGATTAGCAGTAGAAACAGGAGCAATGTCAGCGATATAAATATAGGAGGGCATACATTTGAATAAGTAGATAGATTTAAGTATTTTGGTTCTATGGTAACTAAAAAAATGAAATTGATGAGGAAATAAAAGTAGGGTTAAAGGCAGGAAATGATTGTTATTTTTCAATCTCGAAATTGCTTTGCCTTTTGTCCAAAATGCAACTAGAAAGTTAGAATTTACAAAACTATTATCCTTCCCTCTGTTCTCTATGGATGTGAAACGTGGGCTCACACAAAGGAAAGAACAGCGTCTTACAGTTTTTGAAAATAAAATATTGCGAAAAATATTCAGGACAAAAAAAGATGAGTTATTGGGAGAATTTAAAAGGCTACACAACACTGAATTGAGGGAACTACATGCTGTAAATATATTTCAGGTTATAGCACGGTGGCGAATAAGATGGGCGTCTAAGAATGTAAACTTTATAATGAACAGATCCCTAAAGCGTTAATAAAGACTGAGCTGAAGAGAAAATATCAGGTATTGCAATGTGTTAAGCCTAATTTAGTAGATTTTAGTTTGGAGGGGTGTCACTGGATAGATGTGTGTAGAGAACAATTGGTAATATTGGCATTAAACCTTCGAGTTCGCTAAGCTTTTATTATTATTATTATTTATTTCATACAAAAAATAATCAAACACAAGGTAAAACATTATTGTTTTCAAGAAAAACACACACAAGCAGGACCAGCCTGAGGCAGAAGCAGTTGCACCAGGCTTTGTACAACTGAAAAAAAATGAAAACTGGCTGAAAGTTATGTCTAACAGTTCCAGATGAAAAAGAAAATTAAGAGAACCACTAAAGCCTACAGATAAGATAATGTTAATCAGAAATGGCAAGCCTGCAACATTGGGTTCGTTGATAATATGGAAGGAGGAAGCTTAGATAGGTCCAGCTCTGCACACATGAACAAATGAAAAAAATAATAGCATTAATGGGATCTAAGTGAAATGAAACCAATGGATATAAAGGCCACCACGCAAGTTTTACAGATGTATCTTGTATTTTTATGACATAGTTTGCATCATCATTGGCCACAAGCAATCTTTTTCATGTTGATTGACAGCGAGTTTCTGGAAATCAAAAGCAGCATTTTGGAAGGTCTACTTAGATTCATCCATAATAAATTTCTGTGGATTCTTTTAAATTTCCTCATACTGATTGTTGTGAGAATGAACTTTCATTAGCTTCCTCAATGATTTCAACTTTGTTTAAATTGATTTTTGTATTAAATTTCAATACAAGAAATACAAATAATTAATAATTCCTAATTTATAATGATTATTTTGATACACAAGATATTTAGTAAATCATTATTATTTGCCAGATCATCCATAAAATTATAGTAAAAAGGAGTTAGGTGGTCCTTCATTTTAATTCTTCTCTGAAGCTTTATTATTTTTAATGTACAATAAAAAATTTTACAATCAGTTATTCCAAAATTTGTTTTCTTAAGAATAAATAAGCTAACATTAGTTTTGTTGAGTCAAATCACAACACAAGTAATCAATTGGAACATTACTAGAAAACTAATTACTTCGGAATGTTATTTAGTATAAGTAATGGCCACTATCAGTTTCCCAGTTTTTTAACTACTAAAATGGTTGCAATTGTATTCAATGACATTGCTATAGGACTCAAAACAGATTTTCTTAACAGTATATACCGAAAATAATAATGACATCCTGAAGTGTGTGTTAGGACTTATGACACTTATGTATTATTGATCAAACCCTGTCCTGGAAATCCCTTATCTTCCAAATGATTTAACAGTCAATAAGTACCCAAATAAATTATTCCAATTTTTGTCAATATACTATTTCATCATACGCTATCTTCTATAACCAACAGATAAGTTCCTAGGAACCTGTCTTATTTGACTGTGAGATCCCATCTTGCCCAATACACCACTCTTTAGAATTCTCTTCCTTCTAATATCCTCCACATATCTTTCCAACCCTGATTCAAATGGTATCATCAAATTTTAGAAATACATTTCTTCAAGTTCTCTATAGACCTACAAAGACCAATTCAGTCCCAGTATTTGTAAGGAGGACTTTCCTTTCAAATCTCTTGATTCTGCTTTCTAGGGTACTTGTTAGAGCTCAGGTCTCGCAGCTGTATATCATGTCATTATACACCCCTTTTAATTATAATTAATTATAGTTTCTATATAATATATTTCTAGATGTTTATTTTCTGTTCTGTAGTTAACTGTTATTTCGTTAATTATAAATTGTCAGTTTTCACTGAAGAAAGAATGTAATGAGGAAGTAACATAAAATTGATATCAGTTGACACATGTAAATAACTTTTTGCCTGTCATGTAAAACAAACAAAACAACACAAAAAAGGAAGATTTTTCAATTAATAACACATGGAAATGGTATAGGATAAGTTATATGTATTCTATAGAATAAGACACAGAAAAAGTTACAAGAAATATTCCATCAGTTCAATTAAAGCCTTCAAATTAATTAAATTTCAATGTATTGAACTGAACATTTCATATATAACTGAACATTTATACCATGCAATATGGTTAGTAATTTTGTCTCAAAAAATAGCTAAAAGATAGTAGAAAAACACCCATAATTTAAAATATATAAGTGAAAACAGAAAAGGGGTGAAATGTGAAGTATTCAAAATATTCATGGCATTTAGTCAAACAACAAATCCTCAAACTTTTAACATAAATGACAAATATAACAACAATTTTTTAAAAAAAATACAATATAAACTAATTTTTTTAAGATAAGGTTTTATACATCTATGTAGCTGTACAGTGCAAAATATTAATTATTTCCATGATTGGGTAAAATTTAGAATAGATACTTATATACTCAAAGTATCTGCAAGTTTGAAAGTGACATTAAAAACAAAATGTTACAACAAATAAATGACCAAAAATATATGACTTAGACTAATACCAATAACCATACATACTTAATATACAAAATAAATATTTAAAATATATTTTTTAACAATTTGCAATGTTCATTCACAGATCGTCATAATTTTAACCCAAGGGATGAAATTTCCAACTGTAGCCACAAAGTCTTTTAACATTATTAAATATAATCTATCATATTATTATTCAAAACAAGTATATCTTCTATCTAAATCTCCTATATCTATCAAGAAATTGATAATCTAATATGCAGCATGAAATGTATATATATA
>NW_027111762.1:7867-9813 GCF_000696795.3 Halyomorpha halys
TGCAATTCCATATATATATATATATTAATCAGGTATTGAATAATTAATTTAGATAATTTTTTCAAATAAATTCATGTAGTGCTAAATTCTGAAGTGAATGATCAATTTTATGCTCAGCAATACTTCACTTAAACTGGCCTACATATGACTACTCTCTCTTTATGAATAGTTTACCAATAAAATGCCTAACCACATACTAAAAAATAGTTTTTCAGACTTTTTTCTCTGTAGCATCATTTTAATGTAATGTAATTTAATTTTCTTCATAATTAATATTTCATGTTAGAAGATGGTCAGGTCAAATTCTGTCCTAGACCTGTCCAAATACTCAAAAAATAATACCAAACCAGTTGAATATAAAGCCCAATTTTCTCATTTAATTAAAGAAAATGCCAGAATCCTATTATAATCTATACAATGGATTAAAATCAGATCAATCAGCAGCATCATCCTGCATAACTAATGACTCTACCAACTATGTAACATATTCACTGCCGAACTCAATACAATAGCAGTAGCACTTCACTTTTGTTTGTATTTGAACCACAACAATATAACAATAATTACAGACTCATTAAAAGGTTTAGACTGTATGTATCCAGAGCATCCGAAAATTTCCTGCATCTGTTTTTAATTAAACCCTCTACACAATATGGGTATGTCAGTTTCATTTATATGGGGGGTTACAAGTCATGTAGGAATCACAGGGAATGAACTGGCCGATCATGCTACAAGAGAAGTACTCGCTCTTCTGGGATAGGGCAAACAATTTTAACTTTATCAGAAATGGGCAAACCCCTCGAAAAAGGAAATCGAAGATAAATGGCAGTCTTTGTGGAATGAAAGCCCAAGGAGTAAACTAAAAATTATTAAACAGGACGTCAAGCCCTGGGGTACCTGCAGCTGCAAATGCCGTAGAGAGGAGGTTGTACTGACCAGGCTAAGAATAGGTCACACGAGGCTAACCCACTCCTATCTTATTTCAAAACAAAGGGCTCCAAACTGCCAGTATTACAACAACAATTTAACAATTAGCCATATTTTCCAAGAATGCCCATATTTCACATCACACCTGAATAGCTTAGGATTAAACCCGGATATTTCAAAAACCCTCAGAGATGATGATAAAACAATAAAATTAGTATTTTAGTTTATAAAATCAAAAGGTTTACTGACAAAAATATAACATTGAGCAGACAAAAAAAAATAATAATAAAATTTTAAAAAAATAATAAATAAATAAAATTACACAAATATAAGCAAAATTAAATAAGGTATAAATGCCATTGATGACCACTGATGTTTTATGCCACTAAACAAAACAAATAATGAAAATAAATCTAAAAAGAAGTAAAATAACATAAAATTAAATTTATAATATTGAAAGGAAAAATATTTAAATGTAAAGAGGATAGCAATAGTATAAAATTGAAAAAATGTAATGGTGAAGAATGTAAAGAATAATTGGAAGATTATTGATTGACCGTGTGTATAGATGAATGGAATATGGTCCGGGTGTGGTAAAAAAAAAAAAACTCAAATAGTAAATAATTATACTATTTTATTGAGCCAACATTTCGCCCCACGTTGCAGGGCTTCATCAGGGCTAAAAAAGATACAAACACTATAGTTACAAAAAGGAAAAAAAAGAAAAAACATAAGTGTAAAATAACAGGGGTATAAAATGAAAAGTAAGATATAATAAGAAGAATTAAAGGTTGTAAATAGTAAATTAAAAGGGTAATAGTAACAGATAGATAAAAGAAGAAATATTAAAGAAAGTACAAATAAAGAGATGAAAAAAAAAAAATACAAATAAAATGATGAGACAGAATGCATACCTGTTTTGATGGCAGTCAAAAACAAAGTGACGGTTGGTATTGGGAGGAGTGGGGATGGCAGTTATGCCACAATAACGAAAATAATTTGTAAAGTAAACATAGTAA
>NW_027111762.1:10503-20371 GCF_000696795.3 Halyomorpha halys
TATTATCAGAAATTCCGATGGCTCCCTATCCACTAATTGGTATACCAAACCCACTTATTCTGGTAGACTCCTCAACTATTTTTCTCAACACCCTTATCACCAAATTATTAATGTTGCTAAGAACCTTATCAACCGATCCTTTTCTCTTTCTGACCCTCAATACCACCAGACCAACATACAACGTATTAAACAGATCCTATTTAACAACCATTTCCCTCTGAAAATTACTAACAAACTACTCGATTCTTACATTAACCGTGTTACTCCAATCCCTCCTGTCCTCAACCTTTCTCAACCCACTCCACCACTTTTTCAGTACAGGTCGCTTCCGTATATCCCCATTCTTTCTGATAAAATTCAAAAACCCCATGCTGCAATTCCTTCTATATCGGCGAAACTAAAAACTAACTTAAGAGCCACATTTCTCTGCACAAAACTTCCATCAACTCCTGTAATCCACTTGCATCTAAATTATCAGAACATGTATTAAACCTGAATCATACTTTTAATTTAGACAATCTTTCCATTCTTGCCACTGTCCCCAACCACACCAAACGTCTCATCTCTGAGTCCATTTATATAAATTTGACTGAGAATTCCGTCAATCATAAAGTTGATAAAGACTGCATCTCCCTAACATATCGACACATTTTGAACACAATAAAATCCTCATAATACTTTTTTTTCACTTTTTTCTGGATTTCAGAAGCCCATTTTCTTGTCATATCTTTTATTCTTGTTTTTCTAAATTCTCACATTTTTTTAATTATTTTTATATTCACTATCCTTCCTGTTTCATTTATATTCAGGTATCTATCTTTTAATTTATATTCATCTGTTATCTCCTTAAGTGTACTTATATTAATTACTTTATTATTAATTTTCTATTATATTTTACACTTTTCTGTGTCCCCGCTCATTTGGTATATTTTGTTTCTTAATTACTTACACACATTGTATCCCATTATTTTATACTTTATTTTCCTTTGTTTTTCTATCAGTTTTTTTTTTTATTAATTTTTCTCCTCCCCCTATTATGTATATTACCATTTATTGTTCACCTAATTTAAATACTTTTTTACTATGTTTACTTAACAAATTATTTTCATTATTGTGGCATAACTGCCATCCCCACTCCTCCCAATACCAACCGTCACTTTGTTTTTGACTGCCGTCAAAACAGGTATGGATTCTATCTCATTATTTGATTTGTATTTTTATTTTTTCATCTCTTTATTTGTACTTTCTTTAATATTTCTTCTCTCATCTATCTGTTACTATTACCCTTTTAATTTACTATTTACAACCTTTAGTTTTTCTTATTATATCTTACTTTTCATTTTATACCCCTGTTATTTTATACTTATGTTTTTTCTTTTTTTTCCTTTTTGTAACTATAGTGTTTGTATCTTTTTTAGCCCTGATGAAGCCCTGCAACGTGGGGCGAAATGTTGGCTTAATAAAATAGTATAATTATTTACTATTTGAGTTATTTTTTTTCCGCACCCGGACCATATTCCATTAAAGAATAATTGATTATAAAGGTGGACAAAAATTATTATAGACAAAAGTGGATTATGATAATATTATAGTGATAACAAAAATTTATCTACATTGATAATAATAACAAAGTAATGACAAAATATGTTAACTGAAACAACGCTAAGTTGAAGCGAACAATCTTAAAGGTAATGACAAATTACTGTCCAAAAAAGATGAAAAAAAAAATGAAAAAATGAAAGTACTAAATTATAGGTATAACGCTACTGAAATGTGGAAAATGGTAACTTATAAGATACAAAGAGAAAAAAAAAAAATAAAATAAAGACATAAAGTTATTTAAATGTGCAAAGTAATGAAAATAAGGTAAAAAGTAACATATGAGAACTAAGAAGTGAATATATGTCACATAATATAATGTAATGACAAAATATCAGTATAAAGAAAAATCAAATATTACTGAAAAAAACAATAAATTATAAATGGAAGAATATTAACATATAATCATATAAAATATAAAAATAATAACTAAAATGGGTGAAAAAAAAAGGAGAAAATAAGATTGTAGGTTATAACAATAGAATCAGAAAGACAAAAAGGAAGAATAGAATCAATAGATGGCATCGAAGAAATGAACAGTAAAGGAAGGGTAGTATAAGATGAATAGGGAAAAGAAAATATCAAGTTATTGTTTTTTAATTAAGTTTAAAATAATAGGTATGTGAAATACTCAGCAGCCCCGACCATCTCCATGAAATTAACTTATGGTCAAATATATATAATTAATTTCATGATATTATTTGGAAATATATTAAATATTTTCGTCCATACTTAGTCAACAAAGAAAATTTGAAGTGAAAATTTTAAAAATATAGAAAAAAATGCATGTTTTTTATATTTTGAAAGTATTAACATAAATATTGAAAGTATCAACGTAATACAATTTAGAAGCTTTTGAGATAGGAAAATATCACATTTACCAAAGCAGGCAATTTTAATTTAATTCTCTGGGAATGTCTGAAATCGTGTTTACAAAAACTTCCTTTTTACTGTTTACAACTTGTCATATTTCATGCCAATAAGTGTTATAGTAAATTTATTTTGTTTATTTCATTAAAATACCAGGGGGATTAAGGTAATTTTAATTAAAAAATATATGTAATTTCGAATAATTTTCAGGTAATAAGTTTCATTTCATTTTATTGATTTTCTAATCAGGATGGCTAGTGACCTGGAAAACCAGGAAAAGTAATGGAACCCGAGGAAAGAAAGACGGAAACTGCCATGATCGGAAACTTCACTGTTAAAACTAAAAGATGACATGCAATTTTGTAAGGGTTTACTAATTAATTTATCATTAATAACATCAATAAATAACAAAATGTTTTAGTTATTCCAACAACTCAGACAAAAAAAAGGAAAAAAAAGGATTCATTCAAGTACATATAATAATTAAATTTCTCATAATAATCCGTAATCATACTTAGGCATTTAATTATTCTCGGCTGGTTGAGATTCAAAGTATGAAGATAGATTCTTGTAGGAAATTGAGTTCTTACATGTACTTGGCTCACTTTTATTTATTCTTTCTTTTTTTTTTTTTTTGTAGGATTGCCATGATTTTGAAATATATTATGCATTTTCTTTGTAGATTAATTATGGACAAACAACATATTATTATCCCAAATAATATAAAAATTACGTTAAAATAACTTTGTTAAGGATAAAGTCTGAAAATTAAACATAAATCATTTTAGTTACTTTTAGGTAAATTTTATTTACATCAATTGTTTGATTCTTGTCAAAAATAATTTATTAAAATTAGTATTTTATTCTCCATGACTGTTAAACTGAAACTACTAAACACTATACCTACTGGTTGTTTGTGGCAGTTCAGGTGTTGTCAATCAGCGAGTCTTTCTGTGCCGTGGGAATAACTTGTCATCAGAATTCCACAAGCAACAACAAACTGTACCTTTGTAAGTATGATGTATCATCGATCAATACACCATAGGAACTAAGCCTAAGGCTTTTTTCAACACGAGTTTTGACTAATATCCAATTGGGGGCTCTAGTGGAGTGCACGTTTTTAAACAACAGTGGATTACAGGTTTTAAAAAACTATCCTAAATACAGGGCTGTCAATTTGATGATAGTTAATACTCATGTTAGAACGAACCTATAGAAAATAAACATATTGACGATTCTTAAACATTTACTGACTGTAAAATAATTTCAGAATAATTTTCTCTTTCAAAACACACTATTATAGCTGGAGATGGGTCGTAACGGTAACCAATGAGTACAAGTAATTCCTATTCCTCGACTGTATATGGTATTTTTAGCTTCTTTTTTTTTGTTATATGTACCAACTAGAGTCCCTCAAAAATGTTCACAGCCCAACCCAGTAAAATTTAAGGCAATCGTACCTTCATGGCATTCTTCTAGTACAAAGAAATAAACATTTTAGAAGTGATACACCTCTGTATATATATTTTAAATGCCAATGATTGTAAGGATTTTCTTGTACTACAACTGTCCTCACAATGAAATTTATACATCTGTGGCCACTCTTATGTTTTTTAAATCCATTGAGTAATTTTCTCAATTATTGCTCAAGGCAACCTTTTACATATTTAACAAACATATTTACTTTCATAAACATAAAAATCAATAGTTAACTGACAAAAGTGATCCTCATTCAACCAATAAAATTTAAAGTGCCTGTATGTAACTAAATAAATGTAATATTTAAAAAAAATTTGTTGTCCAGTTTTGTTTTTTTATACAAAGCCTTTTTATTAGAAACAATTAATGATATGTAAAAGGAGTATCAGTAATTGAAAAATGGCAGCACAAAAGAGAAAAATGAAGGAAGCTGATAGGGAGTACAAGAATCTCCCTAACCTAATCAAGTGGGTTAGAGAAGTGTTGGAAGTTTTACCCTAAGAAAGTTATAGAGACTGTGTCTATGTTATATGCTTGCAAGATCGTGTGAATTACAGCTTGCTTTTGCCATACATTTAACTGGTTTAAAGTGTTCTTCCATATATGAGAGCTGCTACAGTCAATAATATGATAACATTTAACCACCAGCAGTTAACAATATTGATAAATATCACTTCAGCTACAGAAGCACAAGGAACAACAGGAGTAGGATGATAAGATTTTGCTACCACCTCAATAGCTGCCAGTACAACAATTTGGAAGTTTTATCCTAGTTTTGGCCAGAGACACTGAAGCAGCTCAAGAAAGATGAGGCATACCAACCTTATAAGGATGAAAAAAGACTTACTCAAAGTAATAACTTGGTTTATTTATGTTATAAAAAAGTACTTTAGCTTATTATAGATTAATGGTTCTTCTGATGTTTTAATCAGACAACAGGATTCACTTAGCAATGCTTACCCTTTATCAGGCCTGTTACACATATTCTTTCTGTTATTGAAAATTTAAATCATATTAAACAATCAATTTTTTAATTACATTCATTCATTCATTCATTGTATCTGCATTCTTCATATACAATTTATTCATGTGATCCTGGACTTATTTTCTCCTTACTGGTCCATATTTTTAAATTATTATGATATACTAAAGCAACAATAACTCTGCAGGAAATATATCCGAATAGTTAAATCATTAATCTTAGGTACCTTCATATACCAATTACCTGGGGTAGGTAAATTGTCCATTTTGAGAGGAGCACTTGAATAAATTAAAAAATATTAGTACTCAATGGACGGGGAATTTAATGCTCAAAAACTTTTGTCCTATGCCAATTATATTAATGTGAATTGTGCTCCACCTTTAATTTTGTTTGACAAATTTGCTCAATCATTAATTTTTACAGCATACCAAGAAATATTGAAGTTGTTGTCCATCCTGCTAGCTAATATCTAACAGGGCTCTCAACACACACCATTTAATATTTATGCATAACAGAGCCAGAACAGCAGATATTTTTTACATAAAATAATAATCTGATGAAAAACACTTTTTGTTTAAAGATCTCTAACCCTCAGTCTTCACCAAAACACCACGTCTTCAAAGTACCTAACTACGGAATTTAAAAGTGAATTCCAATCTACCTTGGATCTCATGATTTTTTCCTACAATAAATATTACCAATTCAATTTAGCTATATACCCTCACAGTTCTACTCGAATTCAATGCCTTTGATCCTTATTTGTTTTAACTTTAGCCCCAAGTAGCCACTATTGGTAAAATGTCCATTATTGATATATTTGCCTTACACACAATTAGTATTGACCTGGTAGATATACTGAACAAAACAAAGCATTCATTGGTGACATAGGGTTCAAGTTACACCTGCCAAGTACATCCTAATGATATCAATGAATAAAAATTATTTACCAAAGTTTAAAACATCTTTGACCTTACAAATGCTGAATATTTAGAATTATGGCTGTTGCCACACAATTGAATAGGGGACACAATCAATGGAGGAGTTTGAACTCCATAACAGTTTTTATAATAGATGTGTATTGCTTCAGGTAGAATATATATACTAAAAACAATTTATATATCATTGGCATAACATCCTAATAAAATATTTAACTGTTTTTATAATCATGTATACATGAAAATTACTTTACCAACTTCAATAATAACGCAAAATAATTTTTAAATCATCATTTATTGAACATGTTTAATTAAAAAGAAAAAGGATGGATATTGAAATGAGCCAAGAATTATCTGCAGAAAACTAACATTTGGACAATTAAATGAATATAAGGTATATGAAGAACACAATTAGGTAGATATCATAAAAGTTTTCAGTAAATATAAAAAAATATAACAGAATATATAAATATAACCATAATATAGCTTGATCGTATAAAATTAATCTTAAATGCATATTTTAAACATATAATTGGACAGACCATTTACCCACTTAAAATATTATCTGAACCAAAAATAAGTTTAGACATACTAAAACAAATATTTAGTAGCAAAATGAACAAAATCATTCACTGAATAATGTAATAAAAGAAACACAACACCAACACTTAAGGAGTTACTACTATCAAAGATATCACTTTGACAAGATAACCCTAACCTATATACTAGGTAGTTAAATAGACTAGTGTAAATAAATTTGTATTATAAAGAGTGAACTAGATTATTTTAATTAATTTACTCATATAGTAAGAAAAAAATATTTGCTAAAAATACAAAAGAAAACACTGCAATTTGTATAGATATAATACCTGTTCAATAAACGTTTTAATTAAGTTTTCACGCCACTTTTTGGCTGATACAGCTTGCTGAACATATGTAGTTGGAATCAACCTTTCGGCTAATGTAAAACTTTGTGCATTCATGTTTGAGGTATTCTCTTCTGAATCTGTTTGCAAAACAAACATTGTCCATTATAACTTCAACCAAAATTAGAAACTGGATATTTAGCACAAACAAATATTTATTAAACTATATCAGACATAGCTCAACAAATATTTAATGATAATACAACTTATTCATAAAATTAAAAAATAATTATAACATAAAAAGAAAGTTAATCACTTCTGCTTACACTAGCTTGCAAAAGAAGCCATCACATTTAAATATCAAGGAAAATCATCTAAAATAAAAGCCATCAGGCCTACTTAACAAATAAACTCTGAGTGCATAAGTCAACTGACGATTACGATTGAACCATTCCATTCAACTTTACAGTGTTACCCAAAATATATAAACCTAAAACACTTTCCGTCTTCTTTTTACTAACCTAAAAATTCATTCCTAAGGTAAATACACATTAATGCCAATTTATAGGAATATAATCATGTAAAAAACTTATTTTATTTGAAAAATACTATCGCAAATTTATTATTGTACTAAATCAATTTTTAAAAAAGTACCCCAATAGGAACCTTATTATTTATGGATCTCTAAGCGAGTTTTCATAAATATTAGTAATATTCATTTGTTATATATTATTAATCATATAAAAAGAAAAATATGTCGTTATGCATAGAGCTAAAACAACGACTTAGCATCAAGTTATAATCAAGAGTAGGGACGCTTCGTAATTTTCGATGTTCTTTAGTAACGATATTTCCCATCCGATATTAGCGATACCAATAGCGATAGACTCAGTTCATTTGACAGACGATACTGTTGTGACCTGGGGGCTTAAAGGAAGTGAAGCTAAAAAGGTGGGCTTAAAGGTCTCGAAAGGCACGTTTGGGTTGGAGTAGGGGATATCCGAGCTGTCATATTTGCAATTTGTAGTGGACAGTTACTCAATTCTTGCGTTGAGTTTATTATTGATATAAGATTTTTTTTTTTTTTTTTGTGATTATTGTTTTCAATTACTTTTTTTCTTATAAACGTTCTAAGAAATATTTTAAACTGAAAGTTTAATAATTTGACTGTTTTAGGAAAAAGTAAGGACAGATGTATGAGTAAAAAAAAAAAAAAAACCATTATCTGTTAGTTACATGTAATAAAACATTATATTATATAAAAAATCGTTGTGTAATTATTTCCAAGTTATATTTTATTAGTACACACAAATCTTTGTAGGACCCTTGCTATTTATTTCTTATAGAAGAAAACGAAAGTACAAATTAACACCTGTTGAGGAATAAAAAAAAAGGAACAGAGCTTCATCACTACGATTGCATTTTCCCCTTGTTTTAAATCAGAAAACAAATATAATGTGACTTAAATGTTCCTTTAATACTTAAAAACATTGAGAAAAAAGGCGCAGGGTAGTTCAATGCTATATTTGCGTTAAAATCATTTATTTTTTTAATAAACAATTATTTATTTCTATATTATGATAATTTAATAAAAATTTCATTCAACTGGAACCTCAAAAAAGTTTTTATGATTTGACTCAGCAGACTTTCTATAGAGATAATCCAGAATTATTTATTTGTACCAAACTTTGTATTTTATTGTTTTCCTTAAACGAAATTCATATTGCATTTACTGTTCTAAGAAAAAATAACTGATAAATACATTAAGCTAATGAAAATTTTGTTAATTAAATTATATATTCAGTCACTGCTTTTTAGATAATTAGTTTACTTTTAATTTTTTATTTATTGATAAATATTACAATCTGCCACAAAGTTGTTGGGTAGTAAGTAATAGTGATAACTGATTACTTTTATACTAAAATAAAATAATATAAGAATAAAAAATTTTTTTAAAAAATATATAAAACTAAATATATACCAACAGAAGGATAAATAAAGTAAACTACTTAAACTATATACATAAAAAAATAAATAAATAAAATAATCACCAGTCGCATTTACACTCTTATATACAATATTTACACTATCGACCTGAGGATCCCTGAGTCTTTTATATCCCCCACGTATGAGAGGCAAAGCAGAGCTCTTGAGATCCCTCTCACCGCGTCACTGGTTTTTAAATAATTAAATATATTTTAGGATTCTTACTATTTAGATGTGGAATGGCTGATCATTAGAGTCGAAGCTATTCTTTTTTTCTTTTGCGACCGAAAACTACAAATAATAAAAGAAGAAAATGAAATTATTATCCCTGTTTTAGATTTTGATGTTATTAGGCAGGTATCTGATATCGCAAAGAACCAAGAGCTGCATAATATGAAGTGATAAGATAAATATGAAGAAGAGATTATCAGAAGTTTATGCAGAATCGGAAGAAAAGCCAACGCTAACTAGAAGGTAAGTAATTTGGGGGTCAAAAAGCCTTCCCAGGTTCTACTTACTATTATAAGTCTCGCTTTGGAACCATTCCCCGACGTTGTCATATAGATTGTGGATATGATCTCTGTTTCCTCACCCATAAGTCATCCTTTTATTTAATATGTACACCGATGACGAATTACAAGCTAAAGTTGCCGATAAAATACATGAATTATCCATCATCAGGGCTGTCGCAGCTTACAACCATTCGATCCACGCCGTCACAGGGTTCTCCACTTTTGAGATACTAGAGGATATCTCTAACAATAATGTGGCCATGAAGAAGTTAAGGGAGTAAGTTCATCGAAGGAAAAGTGTAGGCGGGTAGCACGTCAAAATCTCAATCTTCGGGACTTAATAAGGGACCTCCGATTGAGGACCATAGTATATCGGAAAGTAGGGACCAATAGGAGTAAGGAGTTAAAACACTATTAGGGTCCATTTAGGCTTAGAGAGAATAATGTTGTCACTATAGAGAATTTGCGAGAACCGAATAAACGAAGGAAGGTCCACGTTTAGTAATTAACAATTCTGTCATGTTGATTCCAGAAGGGCCTGAGGGGAAGCTGCAGCAGGAGCCGGTGCTTGCTTTCCCAGACTTCACCCGGCAATTCAATATCACTACAGATGCGAGTGAGTACGCGCTGGGAGCGGTG
>NW_027111762.1:22665-40693 GCF_000696795.3 Halyomorpha halys
AAGATCTAACTCGCTTGAACTGCTGTAAAATACTGGCTTTATTGTATTCGGTACATCTCTTATATACGTTCGATCAGCTGATCACCTCAGTCAGCTGACATCGAAATAACAGCTGACTCATACCGTAACTTATATATATATATCAGTCCTTTTTGTGAAGTTTACAAGGTTTGTTCGTAAAATGGGTAGGGGGAGTTAGGCATGTGATTCAGTTCATGAGAGAGTGGATCCTGGAAGAGGAACTGCAACCAGAATCGGAAAGCAGAGGAGAGACAACCGAAGATGAAGACTTAACTGTGGAAATACCAACTGAGATGGAAGAAATAGATTTTTAATGAAAAAAGGCGTCAGATTTCATGGAAAACCAGCACCTCAGGAACTGAAGATCGAGCATGGCAAATACGGCAGCAGCAGTATCGTGACCATCTGGTAACAACCTCATCATCAGAGATGACATATATGGAATAGGTCTCTAAAGCACTAAAAGATCCATCGAAGGCCGGACATACCCACCATCTATTCGTAGGAATTGCAGTTTAGGAGAAAATTTGGCCTCTTAAGCGGGTGGAACAGATTGGGGTCGACCGGATGTCCATATGCTGTATGATGATGGTGGAGACTCTCCATGACTTGGAACGCCACCATAGAGAGCTAAACGGAACACTACAGGCATTGCGCTATGAGGTGGGATATAAAGCTTTCTATCAAAGAAACCATCGGTAGTTGTGACGTAGGCCTGAGTGCGAAATACGATAGACACTCACCACAAGTGGCACAGGAAGAGAAGCCCACTGCAGAAGCACCGCTCTATGATCTTCAAGTTGAATCGTTTACATGGAAGGGATACAGGACAGAATTAAGAACCCTATGAATGTGGTTCCAGTTTTACGGTGTACCAGATAGAATCTCGTCAGTTAGTGTAAGAGTTTGACAACACAGGGGTCATGGAAAAAATTAATGTCTTGGAAGTGGTGTGGCACCTTAACACCCCAGGTCATTCAAAGAGCCGAGGAGGGATTGAAAGGCTCCACAGCAATCTCAGTGACCACCTGCGTGTCGGACGAAACGATGGAACGAACAATGGTGATATAGAATCATTCCATTCACTCGATCACTGGGTTTTCTCCATTCGAGATTGTTTTTGGGCTATGGGCTGAAATGTCAGAGGAATTACTAAGAAAAACGACCGGAGAGAGCAATATGCGATAATTGCATGGCAGAGAAAGATGTGGGCCAAAGTCAGGAACAAAATTGAGAAAGAGAAACGCAGAAGAGAGGCATGACACATCAGTGTCCGTGATTTGATGGGCCTCCTTAAAATCGGGACGGTGGTGTACCGGAAAGTGGGAACTAATAGAAGGAAAGAGCTGCAGAGGTACGAAGGCCCATTCAGAGTGGTCACCATTAGAGAGTATGACCTTGACACCATCGAAAGTGTAAAAGAACCAAAAAAGCCCTGCACGGTTTACATAGAACAGTAAAACACTGTCACAATATTTAACAGAACTGTGTAATTGCTAGGTAATGCCGTTGATATCGACGTAGTTGCCAGCTCTATAACTGCATTAAAAGATGCGTTTCTGCAACTTGAGAAAGTAGCAAAAAATGTTCGGACTCGAAAAAGATGAACATAAAACAAATTATATTTTAGTTTTATTTTAAACGCACAGGAATATTACATTTAGATTAGTGTGTAAGAATTTTAAAGAGTACGACAATTCGTTTATTTTGGGCTAAGCGATAATTTCACTACATTTATCTTAGTTCCTTCCTAACCTTTATTCGTAATGGTACAATAAGATTGCTAGGAGCTATAACTGCAGAGGAGATTGCCTCCTTTGGCATTGATATTTTACGCCTTAACTTTATCTAGTTAATTTTTGGAAATATCTCCAATAAATCATGAAAAATTTTCTGTCCAAGCATTTGCTTGATTACATCCAAGTAATGTTTCGCTTCCTTCTTCAACTAAATTATTCAATTCTGCCTCAGGTATCTTTGGTTTTCTCAATCCTTTGTCATTTTTAGCAATGCTTACTTTCACCCATCCGATTCATAAACAATTGCCCACTAAACCGCAGCATTCGATAGTTCTTTTCATCATTGCAATACTCTTCATTTTATTTAATCATCTCCTAACCACTCAGTTTCCAAGACATCATAGATAAATATTTTTATCTATAGTCATTGCTTATAAATTTTTTGTACTATGTATTTTTTTAGGATTTTATAGAAGCTATTATTAAATAAAGAATATTCATATTATTATAGTATAGTAAATAAATATAGTATATTAACAAATAGCTAACTTCATATGTAGGCAGAGAATGACTATATAAAGCTTTTAAATTATTTTTAAATACTTTCAAATATTGGATGTTATTATCAATATTCTATATTTTATTTAAACATTTTTATGTGATGTTAACAGAGTTTATGTTTCATTTGTTGTTTTGATATTATGTGTATCAAGATTTGTTTGTAGTGATGGCAACATTGTATACCTACGAATAAGTCTGTCGTGTTATTAAGGAACCTTTTTCAATAAATTTGGAAGAACCTCTTCTATTAACCTCAGGTCCGAGTGTTTATTGGTATAAGGTAAGTCAGAAGCTTAAATTTGGAATTTTGTGTATATGTGATTTGAATTAAGTTTATTTATTGGATGTATGGGCTTTTAAACTTGTTTATGTTACAGGATTAATATTTGTTTCAAACATTTTGAAAAAAACTCTTGTTTATATTTTGTTTGTTCTAAATAATTATTATGAAGTCTTAATTCGTTTTTATGTCTTTGAAATAACTTTTTTACTGAAATTTTATTATAATATATTTTAACTGTATTATTGGTTGTTATCTGTCATGCTCTGTGTCCCATATTTTCCAATGAATTGCATAGTATCTGTAAAGTATGTATATATGTATATTTAAGATTAGTTTCTTTGTTTGTTGTTTTATTGGTTATGTGTTTTATTTTCTAACATTCTTCAGTTTTTTTATTTACCATTTCCTAATATTTTTCTTAAATATTCAAGGTGATTAATTATGAAGATACCGGACCATGAAACTGTTGATGATGAATCTAATCGATTCAAGGAAGAGAAAAATAATTCCAATCACATTTTCCAAGAGTACATGTGGATGGAAAATGAGGAGGAATTCGACAAGGAAGTAAGATAATTTTTTTATTCCTTTTTAGTCATAGCTATCATGTAGGGTTTTTTTTTTGTTTTTTTTTATAAATTATTTAGTTTTTCAACTTCTTAATATTATCGAACATTTTATGTTGAAATATATGATTTTGGTTTATAAATTAAGATTTAAACATTAAAAGTGTACTTCTTCCATGAACTAAGTGTATTATTCAATGCCAGTAACCAGTTTGAAATGATTGACTATTTATTTTTTAAAAACAATTTTATTATTTGGTGAGTTTTGTAATTTTTAGTGTATGTTGTGTTTGTTGTAGATTGGTTTACAGTTATTGCTTGATAAGTTAATTTTTCACTTCACGTGTTATTTTAGTGAATTGTTTTTGTGAATTACTTGTTAAGTAGGTTATTAAAAAGTAATGTATTTGGAACATGTTTTGTGTATTTGTTGTTTTTATAATCATTGTCCTATCAGCTATTGTATCATTTGTTTCTTAACCTTTCAATTTTAAGAATTTTTTTTTTGGAACTTTCACATTTTGTAAATCTGAGATCTATGCGATTTATTTAAAAAATATGTTTATTGGTTAGACTGTAAATTATGCAACTAAGTGGTATACTAGTAGAAAGTTGGACCCATTTAATTTTTATTTATCTTGCTTTTAGAAACAGTAGGCAAAATGAAAGTCATTCTTCTGAGGTGGTTTTATACTTGCATGATTTTGTCTCAATAAATGGAAAATAAACTAAAAAAATAAGTAATTTGATTTGAAATCAAAAGTTTTAATTACATTTATGTGAAAATTTCAAGATTAAACATTAAACTTTCTTATTGTATATTTTAATGGATCTTTATTAATCTACCAACAATAAATAATATAATGTAGTTTATCAGTAATATTTCAAATCATCTGTGATCAGGTTTGTAGATTTTGTAATTTGATTGAAAGTTAATTAATTTATCAACAATTCTGAATGTTTTTGTGTAAAAAAAAAAAAAAAAAAAATAGAGTTTTCTAAAATTGGTTTTAACATGGGATTATAAAAATATTTCAATGAATTTTATAACTAGTTTTGTTAAAAAGTTAGTAATCATATTACGCATTTCTCAAAGATTATAAAATAAAAATAAGATAATTTTATTTTAAGTTTCATATTTATGTGAATATTATTGCTTAACACGTTAGTTTTTATTTATTCTCTTCCCGTTTTGTTTTATTTATTTCTGGTATCATAATTATTAAATAAACTTACGTGTAAAAATTAAAAATGAATTACTGTGAAATCTGATTATAGGTTGAGATTTTCTCCTATAAAATGAGGGTCAACCTTTATTCAGGATCAACTTATATTTGGATTCAATATAGAAAAATTTTAGTTTGAGGAAACTTGGAGCTTATAAGTCACTCCACTGGGTATTTTGTTTTCTATATTTGTCATTGAAGACTTAATACAGTTTATACTAATACTAAATGAAACTGTCTCATTTTTTGGGAAGATAAAATACAATAAACAGTTTTATCAAAATGGGATCAACTTATGTTCGAGCAAATACAGTAATTTAGTTTATAAATTAGTTTTGAGGAGAAGATGGTTGGGGTTACGGTTAGTAAATAACTCAAATAAGTTTAGAGAACTTATTTAAATAAGTGTCCATTGTGTTAACCTAAGGATAGTAATGGGACAAGTTAATATGTATTTAGTATGTATACAATGTAACTGTTCAAATGATTTTAATTTTGATTACCTTCGAGGCCAGTTTTCCTAATGCTAATTGACTGGCATCAGTACTCTGGATTTGGTTGCCATGCGTCACTAGCACTGCGTACACTCATTCCAGTACGAAGACAGCCAATGGACTAGCACGCTTTCCTCCTTACCTCATGCCAGGAGATGGCAAGATGACAAAATCTGATAGTAAGTGCAAATGGAGTGAGTAGGGAATGCAAAAACTCATTGAACATTTTGAAGCAGAGGAAATGCTATGGAATTTCAAATATGAAGGTTATAGAAATAAGGTTTAATAGAACAAGGCCCTAAAAAGCCCTGTTGGCATTGGAAAAACTGGTTAAAAAATATTTAATTGGATATATTTGAATATATGGATTTTTAAATCCTTTATTGAATTGATTAAATTTATATCTTAATATGATCAACTTTCAAATACAAAATAATAGTCATTATCTTTTAAAATTATACCCTATTTTTTGCAATTTATAAAAAATTATATAATTCTAATGTAAATTATAACAACCAACAATGATTTCATGCTAGTAAACTTATAAGTTGTTGGTTTTCTGTTAAAAGGGAAAATTTAAGAATTTAACAGAGCTTGTTACAGATTCTTTTATAATAGTATTATGCATTTGAATGAATGGTATTGTTCCATATAATGACTTGTAAGCTAGCACTGAGATTTGAAAAAAAAAAATATTAGTGTGCCAATCGACTGCCATACCAAAATAGGCAAATAGGTGCACTAGTGAACTCTGGTATGCCTGTCAATTAGCATTGTGTAAATGGTCCTTTGCTGGCTAATCATGATCTGGAAGGGCTTATCTACTTTTCCCCTTGTCCATCATAATGGAGGCCCGTCAAAGTTTCTTAAAATGGCCAAAGTTAGTTTGAGTATGTGTACGGGTTCTTAAAACAGAGTTCTGCAGACCTCCAAATGTTGAATAAATAATAAGATACATTCTCCTCTCCTAGTGGGTGGTGGAAATGATCTTTAAGGAATTCACTAAGTGTCAATGTTCAGAAGATGTCTTGTGTTTGGCCCTTGAGAATGAAAGATGTAAGGTACTATAAACAACTATGGTCATAAATTATCCTGATAGTGAGTTCTCTAGGCCTAAAGGAAAGATATCTATATGGTTTTAATAGTGGGAAAAATGTATTTTTTGCTTCAAATTTCAATGATGATTAATGTCATTTTTGTTATTTCCTTTTATTCGCAATCTTGTATAATTTTTTTAGAATATAATTTCCCTTACTTATATTTGTATGAATTATGTATTTATTAAAATATTAATAGAAAAAAAGGTAAATTACCTTATGTAGAAACAATATGTCCTAAGTACTTAAAAAGTATATCTGGATTATAGTTGCTGCTCATACCACCCCCTACCATTCCTCTTGGTGGTTATTATGAAAATCTTAAAAAGGAGAAAGTTATTATTCAGTCTCAAGTTTGTTTTTAAATACATTTCTTAAGAATCAGTCAGGTTGTTCTTCTCCTTACCCCCTCCCCTCCTGCCTGTTCGATTTGAGGGGAGTTTGTTTACTCCTAAGGAAATATTATTATGACCTATATAAAATCTACATCTTACTGTAAATCTTATTAGAAACATTTGTATAATATTCATTAAATTCATAAAAATCTGCCTAGTTGTTTTAAAGAGCTTAGTCTTTGACTCTTTTATAAGAATCTCATTTTTTTGAAACACTTCCTTTGTGTTAGTCAAAGGGACAATAATAAAACTGTTTATTTACAATTTTCTACCTTCACTTACTTACATGATTAATTTAAATTCTCTTTATTTCAACTTACAGTCAGTCTTTACTATTTCATTTTATTTATAATTGTTGCATTTGATTGCTTATTTATTGTTTTATATATATACTTTTTATTAAGGTGATGAAGCAGTTAGAAGAAGAAGCATTAATGGAGCAGTGCATTGAGGCAATGCTGGAGGATGAACTTGAAAACAAAGTACCGCTGTGAGTTACTTAAGTACAATTTTCATTAGTACATGACTCAAAATATATATAATGTAATATAACATATAATATACTCAAGTATTATTTTATAAATAAAGTTGCTTAAATACAGTTTCTTTGCTGGAGATTTTTAAGTATTTGATTATTATTAAATATGCATTGTGATTATTCTACTGTTATATGATTTTTGTGTTTCTTCTTCTCATTTGTTACTGTTACAACAAGCTTTATTGTGCTTGAATGATAAAATTTTCTTTGTAGTTTTCCTTTGTCTGCTTCTAATTTATGTTCCAGTAAGATAGGCTTGAGCATGTTAGCAATTCAAATTTGAGAGATTGTAGTGATTCGGTGGATTATGCATTGGCCTCTTAACCCCTGGTTTGAAACAGGGATTATGAGTGCAATATATTTTATCATGGCAGTGGTTTGGGCAGAAGTTATAAGTGCAGTACATTTTATTGTTGCTGTTGTGGGCTTCAATTCGTTGAGTCTTCTTACTTTTTATTATTAATTCTTATTTGCTTTGATTTAATAACATTGTTAGCTTAGCCCAATATGTGTTAGTTTTTAGTAAAAATAAAATTACTCTCTCTCTCTCACACACACACACACATATCCATTCAGTTAGTTTATATTTTAAAAACCATAGTTAAAAACAAAGCTCAGGTAAAATAATAAAAATATTCGCTTAGTTATTAGTCAATTAGTTAAATATTAGAAGATAATAAACAAATATAGTGGTTATTTCTTAATTAATCAATTTGATTTTATTGATTATGATATAAATCTATTAATGAATTGCATCTATGCCATCTGCTACAAAGGGTTAAAGATAATACTTAAGTTATTACTAATAATAAAGGCTTAGCGAACCCAAAAGTTTGATGCCCATACCACCTATCTCTATTTCCAAGTATCTGTCCATTGATATCCATCCAAACCCAAATTTAGAGATCAGTCTCGATACAATGCTTGCCCATACGTTTTGGTCTTCCACTAAGATTTTTAGTCGTCAGTTCAGTGTCTATTAACATTTGAGAGATCTGTTATGTTTGTAAGCCCTACAACCTTACACACTTTATTTACCACAATGCTGTCATCTGAATTATATTTACCGGATGCAGTTCACGCAATTCAGTGTTGTTTAGCCTTCTTAATTCTCCAGTTAACTCATACTTCTTCAGTCGGCGAATATTTTACACAATACTTTGTTTTTAAAAACCTTATAAAGGCCGATTCCTTTTGCAATGAAAGGGTAATTAAAGTGTGATTGGGCAGGTGCTAGGCCTTTTATGAATTGTTTACCTTAATTATAGATTTTATTTGGATAAGTGCAAGAAAATTTTCCGAAAATGATTTATTCCATCTACCTTTTGTCTTGCATCTATTATGATTGTAAATAATTTTGTGATGAAAATTCTTTTCTATGTATCAGTAAAGGCAATGATTGCTGAGTGTACTGGTTAAGATTTCAGTGTTCAGTCTGGAACAGTATAGATTCAAATTCCATCTGGGAATGTTAATATTTATTTTGTAGTGGACCCTCAAAATTAATCCTGATACTTCAACTCTTATGTCTGGATAATAACTCCTAGGTAGCCGTTAGAAATCAGAAAAAATACCAGTGGGTTCACTTGACCAAGCAGTTTCCCCACCAAAAAAACACATTTATGGCATTAGTTAGATAATAGTTTTTTTTTTTATGATTCAGTATGTGCTTTTATTTTGTTCATTACTTTGCCTTCAGGGTATATCAAAAACTTACTTATTCATCTCATTTTATCTGAAATTTACCATTTAACTCAACTTTGATATCTATTAATATGGAAAATTAAATATTCCAGCATCATCAGAATTCCAATCTTGTCCGATCAATAGAAGCTTGCTGTACTATCTTGACCCAAAGTTTACACAAGGTTTTATTGGATTTAAAGTTAATGTTTCTCCTGCTATGTCTCGTTTTGATATATAAGTTGATCTGTTGTCTTGTGGAATATTCTTGTAATAGATTATGATGTGTTAGTATTTGTGGTTACCTCATTGTTGTTTGTTTATTATAGTATTGATTCATATCATTACATTTTTTTCTGATACATTTATCTATTTGAAATCAGAAAAAAAAAATTGTTGCCCATTTTATTTGGTAAGCAATTATTTTATTTCAAATGTTTACTAAATATTCGAATAATTGCTATTTTTTAATGATAATTAATGATTTTTTGTTTTAATATTTGGTTTTAGTGATGGTGGAAGCTTTATTTCTGAATTCGAAAAACTAGCTCTACATGAAAAGGTTGAGATTGCTCGAAAGGTACATACACCCCATGTTAATTACTTTTATTCTATGTTTGTTGCCCATTTCTTATGATAATTTTTATGTAATGATCTGAAGTTAACTTTTGTTAATGTGTAAATAAATTAATTCAGTTAATTTACAGTCCATCAATGGCCTAGGGGGTAAGTAGTAATAAAGTTGTTTGGTACTCAGTTTTAACACTATTTTCAGAAAACAGATATTTACTTAATAGTTTGCGAAAAAAGTAGCAAATAAAGAGAAAAAGTTGACCAGCTCTCATTTTTTGATATTTAGGTTTGGATTGGCGTTAAATATATAAATTTTGGATTTTAGCATCCCAGAAGTTTATTTTATTCAAGAAAACCCTGAAAATTTTACTAGTTTTTTGTTCCATGCTCAATAACTTTAAAAACTATTTACTGAGCAAAAACCATTATGAATACCTCCTTTTAAGTTTTTAAAAATATGAGCTTTTAAACAGCTCTGTATGTTAAATAGTACCTAAGAAACAGTTTCTCCAAAATCAGCAATTCATTGTGTGACTTAATTTTTTAATTTTGGCAAATATCATGTAAACTGCTATTTCCTATGAATAAAATCATTATAGACTACAAGTGAATTTTGAGTGTACTTACATTTCAGGTCTGCATGTCTAATAGTTCTTGAGATATGTAACTTTTTGCAAGATGACTTAACGACAAATTTACCACTCTGTATAAATCTTTTAAACATTTTTTTTTATACTACTCAGTAATTATGAAGTACCTGATGATATCAGTCACGTTTCACGAACTTAATTGATATTCGATTATTAATAACTGTATCTCAGGTACTATTAAATGTAAAGAGCTGTTTAAAAACTCAAATTTACTTTACTTTAAAAATGGTATGGATTATATTCTTTGTTTAGTATAATTATTATGGTAAAATAATATGAAAGTATAGCTCCTTGGCATGGTGTAAGGATGTATAGGTAAGGTTTCAAAGGAATTTAAAGGAGGAGAAATGCTCTAGAATTCGAGTGCATCTTTAATGTCTTCTAACAGCATCTGATCTCACTAACTCTTTGATTTTGAAAATGTTGGTTGCTGATTTGCAAAACAACTATTATTGGAAACGGTCATGATCTGTCTCTGGAAATCTATAAATTACAAATAACACTCACGATTCTTTCAATTGCTGTTATGTCAACAGTCATGGGCAGCTTAGCTTACATAATTCTTTATTTAACACAGACAGTCATCTTATTTACTAACAATATATATAATTTAATTATTACAGTTGTTTATTAATGAGTTATCAGTTTAGTTAACGAAATATGATTATTATTGGGAATTTTTATTTATCATTTGTACTAATTTGCCTCAGCAAGTTTGGTGAGGATTATAACATTATATAAAAGTCCTGGCAATTTAATTCAAAATTAATTTTTGTCATTAGTTTTTTTATTTAAAAATACTCTATATTTGTGCTAATTATTAGACTTTATTTTTCTAAATTACTTTTGGTAAATTAATCAATCTTACAAATGGGATTTTCCACATTAGTTACTTAAACGTGGTGGTGATGGTGTGTTCTACCTAAATTGACGTTTCAAGGATCTTAATTTAACTAGCCCTATTGATTTGAAACTTAATTATTCTTGAATAATAGAGAAGCATTATTTGTTCTTGGTCCAAGTAGGCAATAAACAATGCTAAGGTTCATTGTCATGTTTATTCATTTTAAGAATAAATGGCACATTTCAACTTCTTGTTTGAAGGAATTGTATTTCGTTATCATATCTGGCTTTTTAGTAACTGAATTACAGTACTTTTTTGCTTATTTACTACCATAGGTATCCATTTTATCCAATTTCGCCAAGCCACTAGAAAGATTAGTGTGGACAAGACCCATCGTTCCCCAACAGTTATCATTCCAAATAAACCTCCTTCCTCCCCCCTTCTTCTGACACGAGGTGTTCCTCAAGGGTCCTCACTTTCCCCAAACCTTTTCTCCATTTATATTAACAATCTTCCTGATTCCATTCACCACGCACAATACCACTTATATGCAGACGATCCCCAAATTATCTATCCTTCAATCCCTCTGAGATGCTTGAGCCCATCCAAAAGATACAAGAAGATATTGATAGCATTAACACATGGGATTTTAACAATGATTTGAAGCTGAATGGTGAAAGAACCAAGGCCATTCTTATTGGTTCCAAGCGCATCCTTCACTCCCTCCCTTACTGTCCTCTACTCTTCCTTAACAACCTACTGGTTCACTTCTATCCTACAATGAAAAACCTTAGAGTCACCTTCGACCAACACCTCTCCTGAAATAATCACATTTCCCAAATCTCACGCAAATCCATAACTGTACTCAAACAATTCCTAAAATTCCGTTATTTTACGTAAGCTCCTAGTATCCTCTCTCGTCTTCCCCCACTTCGACTACGGTTCCTTGGTCTATGGAGGGCTATCTGCAGGACTAGAGTTGAGACTGAAGAAACTCATGAATTGCTTTGTAAGATTTATCTTTAGGTTCCCAAGGCACTCTTAAGTCTCCTGCTGGTATACTGAGTTGAAGTGGCTCTATCCAACCTTCCCGAAGGGAATACCTCCTTGGTGTTTACCTATTCCAAGTTCTTAAAATAAAAAAACCTATATATATCCTTGATCTCCTCACTCTTTGTTCATCCATCCACTCATTAAACACCAGATCCCAACTGATTGATTTATATATGCCCTCCTATAGAACCGCCTTCTTTAGCAAATCTTTGTCATGCGTGCAACTTCCTTCTGGAATTCTCTTCCCATCTCCATTTGCCAGTCCTCATCCATTCTTTCCTCCTTTAAACAACACCTATTCCTCCACTTATTGTATAATCAAACCTCCGCATCATTATAATAAAATAAATAGGCATATATTGATTAACATTATAAACAGTAGTTAGCCAATATCCCAATATAATCCATTTGATCCATGTCTATCTGTTGGTCTATTATCAAATCCATATAATGGGTAGAATACCTACAACCATTATTCCTATTAGACTATTTCTTATGACATTTTCAGCCATTGTTCAAGTTGGTGTCCAGATGGTCCCATATCAATTCCATTGAATTTTGTCTTTTTACTTTCGCTTAAACATGTGCATATAAATTCTCCTTAGTAAATCTTTATTTCAGTAATAGCTCATCTGATTTAGCCCAAATTTGAAGAAAAGTTCAGTAATAATCACTGTAAAAATGATCCAGAAAATGTTATCAAATACAGCAATGGAAATAGTCGACATCCCAGCCTGCATTCGAACCGGTGCCAGCAATGACCTGCGCCTCAACTACCTCTTATACGGATGACTCTGTATTATTCATAGCTGGACATAGGCGTCTCAAGGAAAATTCAGAAACACTGGCTTAGAAATTGGACCTCTCGTCATGTTCCTTATAATATTTCTATAATAATTGTAAAATTATTTATTCTCATATTACTTGTTAATACAATTTTCATAGAATTTAAGTTAGTTATTTTTTGCTTAAGAATCCCCGATTTTCCATTCATAAACATACGGGACCATTTAAAGTATTGGAGGTGACAAATGTAGCCATTTTATGAGACATGTCTCCAGGTCTGGATTGAAGCCTATGACCCAATTTGAAGCTAATTAAACACATTTTAAAGTAGCCCATTGTTATCTGCTTTGAAGTAATAGCATTTTTCATGATATTGCCAAAATGAATTCACAAAATGGTGTTATTTCTTTTTTTGCGATCAGGATGTTTTTTAAAAAGCTGTATTTTGGAAACTATTAAATGTACAGAGATACTCAAATTTTAAAAAATGTATTCTACTTTGCAAAACATATTCACAATTATTTTTGTCCTGTAAAGAGTTTAGAAGAAATTAAGTAATTAATAGAAAAATGAAATGAAATGAAAAAATAACTTTATTCTGGGACATATGTCCCCTAAGAATAAATACATGGTTCATATAGTGAGATTTTTATCTGGCGAGCGTTAAAAAATTTTCAGATAGTAGAATGAAATTACATTGGTATATTGGCTTTACTACTGTTTATAATGTTAATCAATACCTGGCTATTTATTTGATTACAAAGATGTGGAGGTTTGGTTATTCAATAAATGAAGGAATAGATGTTGTTTAAAGGAGAGAAGGGATGAGGACTGGCGAATGGAGATGGGAAGAGAATTCCAGAGGGAGGTTGCACGTATGACGAAGGATTATAGGAGGGTATATATAAATCATTCGGATGGGATCTGGTGTTTAATGAGTGGATGGATGAACGAAGAGTGAGGAGATCTAGGATATAGGTAGGTTTTTTGATGTTAAGAACTTGGAATAGAAAAACACCAAGGAGGTATTGCCTTCGGGAGGTAGGATACAGCCACTTCAACTCGGAATACCAGCAGGAGACTTGAGAGCGCCTAGGGAACCCAAAGATAAATCTTACAAAGCAATTCATGAGTCTCTTCAGTCTCAACTCTAGTCCTGCAGATAGCCCTCCATACACCAAGGACCCGTAGTCGAAATGGGGGAAGACGAGAGAGGATACTAGGAGCTGACGAGAACTAAACCAAAGTTGTAGTTTTCTAGAAATAAGCTCAATACAGCATCAATCTAAACCAAAAAAATTCTCATAAAATCAGAACTTCCTGACCTTTTGGTTTTATTCTATCTTTGTTTGCTATTTTTATTTTTGTTTTTGTTTTTAGCTTTGTTTCCTGAACTATTCTTCCTCCTAGATGCCTAGAGCCGTGAGTGGACTAAATGTCGAAAATATTTGATTACTTTGATTTTCCTTTTTTATTTCCAGTTTAATTTGATTTCTTGGAGCTAAACTAATAAATGTATTAAATGTAACTGAAACTAATCAAATGTTCTGTTTTAGAGCACGCTAAATCCTGATGCTGCAGAGTTTGTCCCCAAGAATTCAGTTTAATTAATTCAATACATCAGTTTATTTTAAAAAAAAAAAAAACATTAAATCATTGTTAGTTTAGGAGTATTTAGTAGTGCAGGCATGTCAAACTAATTGTGGTTTGGGAGCCACATGACCAATATAATATTTTCTGTACTGCTGTTAAACAAGATTAATTCAAGAAAGTGTATACACATTTACATATGAAATTCCCACTTAATATGATTAATGAAAAGTCTTTTACTAATTGACAATATGCCATATCAAAGTTCACCGTATTCTTACATTATTGACTACAGTGAGGCATTTACATAATCATATTATTATTGGTTTAGTAATATTCTATTCTTCTGATTTCTTATTGTGCATTGCATGCATTTCAAACTTAACATTAATAATAATAGTATCTACATGTAAATATATATATATATTAGTTTATGAACTTGAATTAATTAAGTTATTAATATTTAATCTGTATTGAGGTATAATATATGTTTGAAAAACTTCTACAAGTTTAATTAGGATGAGGTTGAGTCTACCACAATTCCATTAGGGAATTTCACTTATTTTATTTATTATGATATTCTATTATTCTACAAAAAGAAAAATGAATATAGTTAATACTCTGTGTCTGGAATTTAAAATTTAATGCATTGTTAAATAAATTATATGAATTAACATCTAATTATTAAATATGAAATAAAAAATTTCATTGTTAGAATTATTCTTGCTGATTTTGTAGCTCTAAGACCTATCAGATTGTCTATAAGCAGGTATGGAGTAAAATGTAAACAACATGAGTGACTTTTGTTCAAATATTTATTTCATACCCTATTATTTAGTTCTAGTTTGTGGGTCATTTAATTGTTTTTTCATTTTGTTTTACAAATTTATTCTTAAAATTGCGTTTCTTGGTGATATAATTTAATCTTAACTTTTTTGATTTGTATTTAATTCTGTAATTTTAAATGTCAAATAAATAATTTGCAAATGATTTAATCCCATTGACTTTTATGACACATATTTAATTCCTTGTTGGAGTTTAAGTTTAAAGATGAATTTTTATGTTATATGAAGTAGATATATATTTTAAGTTAGCATAAGTACTGTAGTCCTATGATCCACTTGTTTGGCATGCCTGGTATATTGAATTAAGTGTATGATTATAAGTACAATAGTTATGTAAAAAGTAATTTTTTATTTATTTATTTCTATGAGTAAAGTTATTTTAGAAATAGTATTAAAAGTGTTGGTGGAGTGATGTTAAATTGTATGTTATTTTTTCCATTAATCCTCATATTAATTAGTTGAAAGAAAAAGGAAAAAAGTGTTTTAATAAAAACAAGAAATTAAGTATTTGCCTTGCTACTTCACAAGGTGTTAAAATTTATTTCCTTGTGAAATAGTTCATGCTTAATACTCATTTTCTAGCATCTTATATAATTTATTGAATTAGATATGTTTTGTTTGGAGTAATTTTATTATTATTATAATTTTTTTTTTGTACAGTATTGTATATGTATATGTGGTGTAGGCACATTTAACTTACCAATTTATATTTTTCCTTCTTAATGAAATGTAATAGATCATGAAATTGGATAAACTTTAATCTAAAAGAAAATTTGCCACATTTATTCTTGATGTAGAAATTTGGTTATGATAATCATGTAGACCATAAACATCTTAAGATTGATTTTAATTCTTAGCTTTTGATTAAAAATTATGAAATTGAATGTATTTGTTTTATTTACAGTTTTCTTTCTTTATTTTTTAAAATCATTTTTGACCTTGTTAAATTTAAATAAATTGAAATTTATTTTTGAGAATGTAATACAATGTATATTCACAAATGTTAACTTTTGTTAACTCCTAAAAATTAAAATATGTAGCTATGAATTAGGTTAAAAATACATTCTTTTGGAGTATTTTTTTAATTTATAACTTTTCATCACACCACCAGCAATCAATGGTCTATTTCTTTATTTTGTGAATACTATGTCTGTGTTTTTCTTTTGTTTGTTGTAAATTATGTTTCATGTTTAATTACTAAATTCGGTCTCATAAAGAATCAAGTAACATTTGCATAACTTATAATTTTGAATTGCTTATTTTGATTAATGAATTATACTTGTAATGATATATTTATATAAATCTGTCATATTTATGAGCATATCTTATTATTACTAGTACTTATTTTTTATTAAGTTCCGGGTATGATGAATTAAGAATTATGTTATGATTTTATTTTTTCTAAACTTTCCCAGTATATTAATTAGACGATTACGTTTTATGTATATATTGTCTGTTATTTGCTTTTAGGGATTATAGTGTTATTTTGATTAAGTATATGAAATGTATATATTCTTTTAAATATATTTTTTTTTAAATCATGTTTTTGCAGCTGTATGGTAGCTTTCTATATTTCTTATATCAATGAGCTTATCATGTATTTATGAACTTAAATGGTTTTTGCTACATCTCAATTCAGTACTTGATATTTGAGGAATCTTACCATGCTTACACTTCTAAGAAACAAAAAAACTAATTGTCATCTGTGCCAAACTGTAATTATTTGTTCAACAGATTAATATGTAATTGTTTATATTTTCTTGTTAATATTATAATAGATACATGAAATGCCAATGACTGAAATTTAAGTTTTTAAATGTGATTATAAATAAACCAAACCAACTAAAATACCAATATAAGATGAGTTTTATTTATTACCATTTGTTGATATTTTCTTTATTATTATTATATTTGACTTGAGCATATAATATTTCTCATCATCAGCTAATGTGTTTGTATAATTAAATATCTAATGTCATGTAATTAGTTTATCTTTAAGAAAAATTTTTTTTTTAGTAATAAATATTTTAATTCAATTAAGGATAAGCTTAATACTTTTATATTTTCTCATCCAAGTGTATAGTATATCCTAAAATGTATGCTTTGATTTTCTGTAAAATAATTGTTTTTTAGTATACATTAAAGTGGAACAGCTGGGAGTGAGTTGTCTACGAATCATTTTAAACCAGAAACTTTCATGTACATTTTATTCTGTATGTATTATAATGTTTGATAAGCATTATTTTATCTTGAAATAAAATATAAAATTTGAAGACTTTGTGTAAGCACTCCATGTTATTAAACAAATGTATGCTTAACCATAATAATATTATGAATAGTAAAAAAAAAAATAGTTCCAAATGAAATTAATAGTTAGTGTGTATGCAAATGTATGCACATAGTATTAAAAGAGAAAGGGAGAAAACCATACAAACACTACTCGGTGAAAACATTTTTATTGTATGCGAGGATATTTGATGCTTGTCCGTGTGAATTTGTGATTTGCTGTTGTCAAAGCTATCGTAAAAATATTAAATCCTTATATAAAAGAAAACTATTGTCCAATATTTAAATTTATTATTATTCCTATTTTGCCAGAGGAGGAAATAGTGGAGTGTAAATCAATTCGAGTAGTTTTATTTTTGAAATAAATAGAATGATGGACACAGGTGTAGTAAGTGTGTTGAGTTTTTTTTTCCTCAATCTGTTTTGCAGAATTAAATTTAAATTATATTTATTTGCTGGTGTAGGAATTTCTTTCTCTGACGTATGCAGGTATTTTTAATTACTTTATTCACTTGCAGGTGTAGTGGTTTTATTTTTAAAACAAAAAATATGAGCGACACACACTTCAATAATCTTTGCACCACCATCTCCACCATTTTTTCAGTAGAAATTTACAGAAAAAACAACTGCTTTTCTCAAAATTTAATCACATTTATAATATATCGCTAGCTTCAAAAATTTATCCTAAAGGTGATGACAAATGGGTCCACAACATTTCATCAACAGACATTCCACTCAATGTTCGCAATATTCTTAGCTTAGGTCCAAATTTTTCTACCCCCAGCTCTTCATTAAAGA
>NW_027111762.1:41355-41961 GCF_000696795.3 Halyomorpha halys
TTAAACTCAGCAAATTCTTACTTCCCTCTTTACAAACCTTCAGTCACCATAATTCATATGATATTCATAATTCCTTTCACCTCCGTGATCTTTTATTATCCTTCACTATTCCTGACCATTTTATTCTTGTTTCTTTTGATGTAAAGAGTTTATTCACCAACATTCCTATAGACAAAGCCCTTCTGATTGCCGAAGCCAATTGGATATCCATTGCACCCCACACTTCACTTAACCTTTTCTCCTACCTTGAATCCCTTCAACTCTGTTGTAAATCTGGTTACCTTACCTTCCAGGGTCAGTTCTTTAACCAAATTTCAGGGCTGGCCATGAGAAATCCTCTAGCTCCTGATCTTTCCAACATTGTTCTTAATGATTTACTCGATTCCGTTATCCCCCTTTTTCCAGCTGACATTATTCTTATTAAAAAATATGTAGATGATCTCCTCCTTGTTTTAAATCCTGATAAAATCTCTGACATCTTAACCGCCTTTAATTCTTACCATCCACACCTTAATTTTACTGTCGAATTTGAAAATAATAACTCCCTTCCGTTTCTTGACCTTCTCATAATAAGAAACCCAGACAACACCATATCCACTGACTGGT
>NW_027111762.1:43418-45483 GCF_000696795.3 Halyomorpha halys
TGTTATTTTACCCACTTTTTCAATTACCTATGTATACATTTTATTTCCCGCTTCTCTCATTACTTCATTTTATTAATTCTATTTTGTAAAATTATTCTGTTTATACTTTCTTTTTATTTTTTTTAATTTTTCTATACTTACTGTGGTTGTTATCTTGTTCTGTTTTTAGCTCTGAAGAAGGCTAGAAACTCTAGCCGAAACGTTGGCACATTAAAATAAGTTAATCGTACTTATTTGTGTTTTTCATTGACCGCACCCCCAACCATCTTCTCCTCATTAGTAATTTTAGTTGTTTCTTATATACCTAATGACATTTGTCTACATTAAACTTAAATAATCTTGTGTAAGGTAAGAACCTTGGTTTAATGGCGTGGAAATAGATAGTTAATAAAATATTTTATTAAGTTTAATTACTGGTTATTTGAAGTTAGTAGCTAAATTGATGGAATGTAGTAAGGATTGATCAATATTAGTAGTCGTAGGTAAATTTTTTTTTTACATACTGTGGACATTAGATTTGACAGGAAGTTGAGGTTTGAGATTTGAATGTTTTTTTTGGAAACTTATTATTTTTTGTATAAAAGTATGATTTTAATATGGAAGGAAGGAAGGAACTGAAACAGGTTGTTTATCATACAAATGACAATGTTGAAGAAAGCGACAATAATAGGACACTGCAGTGAACAAAGAAACAGGCATGTTTCTTTTTCCTATGGGCCAGTCAGTCCTGGTGTCTATCAAGGGAAACATATACTATTTTCTTTGTTTATAAAACCCTCCCGAAATTCCACAACAGAAAGTAGACTTGATCCTATTAGTGACAAATCATACATAAATGACTCAAAGATATCTAGGCAACAAGGTCCAATACCTGCTTATATTCTAATGCAGATCTCAACACAGTTCTTATTTTACTTGGACTCTTTCTCAAGAATGGAGTTCCATCAGATTTTGGAACAGCTCTAGAAAAAATAAAACCACAATCATGACTGTCCTCCATTTCCTGTTCGAATATAATTTAATGAAAACAAATATCAACCATTCTAGACCACAGGAGAATTTCTATCTTATGTCACAAAAGAAATCTGTTTGTATTTATTTTCGCCTGGTTTAGTTAATTAATCTTCACCGCATTAAAATTTTTAAATTAGCATTAGACAGTTCAGGGAGAAGCTCAAGACGTGGGGGTTGGAGAAGATCAGGATAGATAGAACACGGGTTTGATGTAACTTGATGGTGGACACATTGTGGGGCGACTCACAACAGAAAGAAGAAACGCTTGATTAACACCAGGGCAAGACCAACTATCGTGGGTTCAACGAGACGTTACAGGCCTTGCGAAGAAGGTATTTCTGGTGGGGATTGAAGAAAACTGTAACATGGGAGGGGGGAGGAGTCATAGAGCGGCTTCACAGCACACTTATCGACCTTTCGCGCTTCTATCGCGAGCTATCACATTGAGAACGGTTTGGACCCGGACCTGCCAATGGCAAAGGCAATCCCAATGTATTCATTTTGGTTATTTTGTAATATATTATCTTTCTATTATATATTTTCTATTGTGATCTATTATCTTTGTAATCTAGCTTTAAGTTATGTTTTTATAAGATAAGCCAAGAAGGAGTTGACTTTCAATATCTTTTTATTATTATCATCATATTTTTATTAAGATTGTGTTTCATATTTGTATATATCATAGATAGTTCACGAGAAATTGTCAGCTGACAGGCCATATCAGCTGATCGAATGTATACATAAGCAGTTACTGAAGCCAATAAATTTAGTCTTGTTTCCACATTAAGAGACTGTTATTCCGCTAACCTTTTACTTTTTTCTATCAGTCTATCTCCGCAGACACGTAGCGTGTGTGTATATATATAAGTTATCTTTTTCTGAAGTAAGAAACTAAAAATAATAAGAGAAAGGAGTGCGGAATGAAACGCTTGGAGTGCTCTCAAAGACTGATCTATTTGCGGAGCCTGTCCGTCTATATATATACAATAGGTCAGCTGTTCTCGATCAGCTGATATGGACCTGTCAGCTGACAGTCCGTAACTTATATATA
>NW_027111762.1:48716-53329 GCF_000696795.3 Halyomorpha halys
TCACTCGCTGGAAGGAGCTCCTAGGCCAATTCAATATGGAGATAGCCTATAAGCCGGGAAAAGAGAATATGGTTGCGTATTGGTTGTCTCGGGCACTGAACATAAATGCAGTAGAGGAGGAACAAGGAGAACCATCGGGGGACGTCAGGCAATTCCTAAGAGAATGGACTCCAGGGGAAGGGGAGACTTCTAGCACACAGCCGCGGGAGGAAGGAACCCCCTCGTCAGGGGACGATAGCTCTACAGGAGATAGACCGTCCGAGATCGAAGAAATGGACGAGATCATAAACGATAAGAAAGTGCAGATAATATTTGTATTAATACATAGCCCCTAGGGTCGACACCTTCTGAATGTTTGGTCTCACACTTTTCTTGGAGATATTATGTCCCAAAAAATTGATCTAGCATGGATCGTTCTCGGGATATATTGAGTCCAAATTCTTTTATCCGCTGGAAAACACTCCTTAAATTATTCACGTGATCGTTTTCCGATCTATTGAACAATAGCCAGTCGTCCATATAGACTTGACAAACTGCTTCATCCAATCCTGTCAAGAATTCGTTTATGAGCTTCTTAAACGATATGGGAGCATTTTTCATACCAAATGCCATTCAGGTAAAACTGTAATAGCCTCGTTCAAAAGTGAACGCGGTCATGCTGATCCCTGGAGGTAATTTTAATTTGATAGTATCCTGTCTTTACGTCTAATGTGCTAAAAATTTTAGCACTGCCCAGCCTGTCTAGAATCTCCTAAAACCTGAATATAGGGTACTTTTCATCAATTGTATTTTCATTGAGCTTGCGATAATCTATTACTACTGGCACTTTTCCTCGTTTTCGCCTGTTGCATTTTTTTTGCGTGACGCACACAATGAACTGTTACAAGGTGAAGTGCTGTTATTCCTTTTCTTCTTAAGTATTATATTCCATCGGTAATGTGCTGTCGAAGTGCCTGGGGATAACGCCTTTCCTTCACGTTGGTCTCCCTATCCTGTTTCAATGGGATTTCATGCAGGTTTTCCTGTGGTCCCTAATACATTTCCTTCTTTGAAAGAAATTTTGATGTATTCGGTCAGTATCGTGTTCTTCCAACTCTCTTCCAGAGTAATCACTCGGTTAACAGTCCCTATCTACGCCTTCCCCTGGAACCAGAGACGAAAAATTGTTCCCTACTATCCTAATACGCCACTTATTGTTGCCAGTGTTTATCCGAGCTACCTTCCACTCTAGAAAGTCGCACCCGATAATTGTCTGGTAATCACGTGGCATACGTTCCATAATGTGGACTACAAGGTTGTCTCCACCAGTTGAAGGTTTGTTTGAGTAGATGGAGGCGTATCTACTCAATCAAACCTCAACTTCTCCCTCTACCCTAGAAGGCCCCACGATGACTAATTGGAAATGACATGTCTGAACCTGGAGTGTTCTCTCACTCTCATACAGTATCTGCAATATTTCCAGACATATAGTGTCTGTATCCAGACAGGATAGTATACGTAACTCCCAGTATCGATCAAGGACTTCACTCCGCCCACTCAGACCGCCGCGCTCACTCTTCACGCTCTAGTTCACAAGTTTGAGGCGGTTTCCTCTCTGTTGACACCTTCATCAGGTCTCCACTCGGGTTGTCTTTCCTCCAGCTCTCTGTCTCTAACTACTATATCTGATCTTATGTTCGCCTCCACTCCCTCCCCCTTAATATCCTTCTCCGTTTCAGACACTTATCTTAGTCGAGAATTTCTGCGTCGTATCTTCTAGACTTGACCTCGCCTTGGTCTGCGTCTCTCGATGTGCCCCTCATTCCCGCAAGCACTTAGTGTGGGGTCATTAAGCCACCAGTTGTCCCACTTTACCACATCCGTAACATCTACGATAATCTCTGTATCCGTTCCCTCTAGGTTTTGCCTGTATCGGACTCTTCTCGAGGTTCCTTGTCACCACCTTCATATTCTCACTATCTCTCTTGCACCAAGAATTCTGTGGATTCCTGGGACAATAATATTGAACTATCGTCCATTCCAACTCCTCGACTTCCATGCGTTATTTTTCATCTCTGGCAATGGTATCTATTAGCTCCTGTGCACATTCCATTATCGACTTATCTTGCAACCCTCTATCCTCCCAATCCCTTTCGCCAGCTGCACTTTAGGGGTGCCTGACAAAAATATCATGCGAGCCTGTACCTAATCCGTTGCCACCATCTCGCTCAACTTATCCATAATTTGGTTATAGCGAAATAATAGTTCTCCGGCGTATCGTCCCTTGGACTGCACTTGTCACCTTCTCCCCCTGAAAATATCCTCGTCCGGGGCCCATCGTCCTCCGCACAATGCCTTCTTCAATCGTTCTTTTACAGTGCACCAGGGCGTTTCTTCGTCCGTTTGAATCTAGTTGAAGATGCCACGCTTCACCCTACACACTACGGCTGCTTTAATTTCCTCTGCTTCTCCAACGTCCATCAGTCTTTCCTCTTTCTTGGCTTTTAACCCATTAACCGATCGCCCCTCCTCCCCCCCCCCAATGTCAAATCATACTACTCATACTCATACTACTTATACTCATTTATTCTCTCTTGTAATCCCATATATATACCTTCAGCCTATGTTTGCGCAGGGAGATAGGAGAATTATGGCAGATATCAGGTGCCATCATATCTTAACTTATATATATGCCTTAACATATGTTATCTTTGGATGAATGGATGGATGGATAAGATGGATAAGATAGATAAGATAGATTAGATAGATGTATTACAATACACTGGCAATGGACACCATATTAGGGTAAATATAGTTTCCTTTAAAATCAAAGATAATATGCATATACCTTGTACACATCCTTGTTACCAAATATACCATAATTTGCACAATTTATTCGTATAAATTTTTTAATTCACATATTTAAGCTTCTGGTAGTGCATCAGGTGTTTCGGGCTATGAACCAAAACATATAAGGCGGCCATTTGCCATAAAATAAAATTAGAACCCCATGGAAGTGGTAAACTTTTTACCATTTAAATCAGTTACAATTACTTCTAGGTTAACTTTTACTAGACTATTGAGTTATTTTTGGTAATAATACTATTTATGACATAGTGTGTCTTTCTGTTGCATAATACGAATTTTATTTTATTTTACTACGTTTAGTTCATGGATTTTTTTATTATTCCAATATGCACTTAAGCATGGTACATTGTAACAAACATTAAACATGGAACAAGTAAAAATATTGGTAAAATAAACGATCTTTATATACGATTAAAGGAAGAAATAATTAACTGATTATATGATTTTTTTATGGCTTAGTACACCCGCACACACGTGTAACCATACTCACACACACACAAACGCAAACAAACGATGGTTTCTAGGATACGTGCACACACACAAAGACAGAGTTTATAAGGAGTGATCATTGTAGGGAGGCTGTGATGAATGCTCCGTTTTAGGACAAAAATGTAGGTAGGTGAGAGGGGGTGGATGCGCGCGCTCGATTTTGGGCCAGTATTGGCCGTTCTCCGCAGCTGGCTTCTATACTTCTTCCTTAGGGTAATGTTTATAACTGAATTCATTATCAAATACTGATATAAATCACTGTATGGGTTATTGAATGCTGTTTGATTCAGTCGAAACCCCACCATTATCCAATTTAATCGCGGTTAGTTTGATACATTTAAAGTTTTTTATTTTAACGAGGAAAAATTTTAATTTTAAATCGGTTAATGTACTTTTAACCGACCTTTACGAATTTCTTAAAAATGTTTTTGATGGATTAGTTATAGGGTATCGGTGACATCGCTATCCAAGTTTTATTTAGTTTTTAGAAATAACATTTTTTGATTGAGTTGTGTGTAACTATTTATCGTTTAAATTACTGATTATTATTTCTTATCGAGGTAATAAATTTTATAAGAATTGCATGGTCTGGTTATCGCATTCACCACTGTTGGTTTTGTTAAAATATACATTTATAGTATTATTGTGCCTTATTGTCCAAGCTAAAGTATTAGTAATAAATTCAAGAAAATGAAACTAAATGACAATTAAATGGTTCACAATGTAATCTATTTAAGTGGCTAAACAAGAGAGAAGAATTATTGTACAATCTGAACTATTTTTGAAAAATCATTTTGTTAGTAGCATATATTTTATGAATACTCACATTTTTTTTTTTAATAAACATTTAATTTATGAATTAACAATGAAAAATGATTATAAACAAAAAATGATTAAGTTTCCAATAAATATGAGATATAAATAAGTTTAAACGATTATCCAATCAACTAACGATATCACTAATTTAAAAGTAGTTTAAGTTCGGTGGGATATATCAAGTTCTATATTTTTTTTCTAAACACTATTTACAGGTAATATCAAAAATATATTATTTTTTAGCTGAACAATTGTTTTGTTTATTATTAAAATTTGTTTATATGATTTTATTATTCGTGTTAATTGAAATGAATCGAAATTTTAATAATTATCAGTATTGGTATTAATTATTAACTGTAGTAGATATAACATATTAACTGATAATTTTGTGAAGTTATCATTACTCGAGAATTTCTTATCGCCAATAAAACAATATAAGAAAATATGTGTATATAATATAT